>NC_141624.1:8213669-8408669 GCF_047967505.1 Dipteris shenzhenensis | reverse complement strand
CAATAGAGTGTTGTCGCCCCCTCAAAGGTGCAGTCTCGGCACATCTCTTGGTCATAGCTCTACGTCTAACTAGGGCCACTGTGACCCCCGTCGGTCGGAATCCGACTCTAAACAAGGAGGGGATGTCCCCTAGTATGATCTATGTATCAACCCTCTATTTGAGCTATCGGGTCAGAGGCTCAAGGTCACGGTCATGTCGAGGCCTCATCTCGTGGGGGTCTATGTGGTTTGCTTGAAAGAACTCCATGATAGAGCTCTGAGAGGGATCAACCAACGAAGAAGCCTGATCTTGTTTCCGTGCTCGGCGTATCCTCTCGCAGTGTCTAAGTACCTTATGAATGAAACCTGCCACAAACACCGCTAGTCTGGGTAGGAGAGGAAACGTGCCAAAATCCCATAGCTATCTCTGAAGAGGTAGTAGAAACACCCTCGGATCACCTGAAGATGAAATGCTCCTCTATCTCAACCTCTTGCATGCCACACTATGTGCATATGTGCCTGTAGTCACTCTGCTCTGCCGCTCTCGATACGGTTTGTATGAAGAGACCCAGAACTGCCCATGAGAGATCCTCAACGAGTGGGGTAGGTGAATTTGCGTGTATCTTGGTGGGTCAATGAAACCCTCTATTGTGATATGTAAGAAGTGATCTCTATAGAAGCCCAGCTTCACTGGAAGATCACTCGGACCCAACCAGGTCCAGAATGTGTGTAGCTATAATAGATCCTCACGGATAACCTGGTTGACCTCGTATGATAGGAGGGGAGAAAACGGAGCATCCGTGCTATACTAGAATGGAGGTAGTTTGTCCATGTAGAGTCCCAGTCCCTCAAACCATCTCTCTGTGCGTGCATACCTGCACCGTTGGTCTCCCCCTGCTGTGAGTGCCATAGAAGAGGACAATGCCATGGTAGCCTGCTAGGCCCAGAGGTGTAATCCCCATACTCCCTGACTCGGTACAGATATGTGATGACCTGAAATGCAGCATCTAGCTATAATGGGGGTGACCCGAACTCCGCTTGAATGATCTGGTGAGGAATGGATGGCTTACCATGGATCATCCGTGATAACATGAGAGCCTGTAGCCGCTCTAGCCTAGCCCACTCTCCAACAAGTCTGGCCCCCAACTTGGATTGCCATACATCCTCGCTGGGCAGATCAAGGAGTCAAAAAAGAAACCCTTTGGTTCATGGATCTTGAAAGTGAGAGCGGAAGCACTGCCTCTCTAGTCTAGCCAATGAAGCATATCCTCTGCTCAAGCGTGCCTAGATCGTGGGTCTCATAGTGAAGATGGGTCCGGAAAAGACGACCCCAAGCTAAGTGTATGATGAAACTACCTCAATAGGTGACCCATCAAATGCGAATTACTCCTAACGCATGATGGCTTGAGATGTATTGAAGATCATAACCCTGGTTTTACCCACGTTGACCTTCAAATCATGAGACTCACAAAAGGACTGTAGTGCATCAAGGTGTCTTTGGAGCCCCTCTACTGAGGAAGACAAGAAAGCCACATCATCTACGTAAAGCAATATCCGGATCAGCGTGCTCGTAAGAGAGCAACCTACCTCTCCTGTGTCTGCATCACTGTTTCAATCTCGTTAATGTAGAGGCCAAACAAGGTAGGTGATAATGGACACCCTTGTTTGACCCTGATAGTGCTCATGATCTCGTCTGTCCACCCAGATTCTGCCCGAACTTTGCCTGAAACTCGCTCATAAAGTGCCATGATAGCCCAAATGATCTCCAGGTCGTAACCCAAATCCTATAGGTGCCGTATGAGGTTGGCTCTTGGAGCCGTGTTAAAAGCCTTGTGGAAATCCACAAAGCAACAGTAAACCCTTTGCTTCCATGCCCTCACCTCCTCGATGATACATTTGAGTGTGAGAATGTGGTCCATGGTCCCATGATCACGCCGCCTGAATCTGACGTGTCCTGCTGCTCTAAGTCCTTGACACTCCGCAAATGTGCTCATCTCAAAATCAAGTAATGATGCATAAATCTTGGACATGACATCCAATCATCATGGTCTTGTAGTTCGCCGGGCTCATGGGATCCCCTGCCTTGTGAATGGGTGAGATAGTGTTAATGGTCCAGGTGCATGGAAACCCCAAACAAACAGCTTTATTAAATAGCTTTGCTAAGATCGGGGTTAGGATGTTAATCCCATATGCAGTGCATAGTCTGTCATGATCCTTGGCTCGGCCGTTATGAAGTTTCATTACGGCATCCTTTACCCCTCTCCTAGTGAAGAGGGTGCAGGATGTGGGGTGTGGCATATGTGAGAGGTTAGGGATTGGATGATTTGGGATATCATAGAGTGTGCGTGCATAATCAAACCACACCTGAGTGTCAGTGAGTGGTGAGGGGGACCGTCCCTCTAGAAATCTCCACCAAAAGTCCTTAGAGTTGTTACTGAATAGAATGTTCAGTAGCTCCTCCTTGTTCTAACAAACAAAGTCTAGTTTCTTTCTGCGTACCAATCGACAATACTCGTGTAGCGTCTCTGCTTCGCTCAAAAGACTATTTTTGGTTTTGAATCTGAGATGACAGTGTAAAGCCTAACACTCCTCATCATACTAGGCTGTTACAGGGTACGGTCCTAGGGGGTGGCGGGCGGGTGGTGTGGGGGAAAGTGTGAAGAGCAACCTTGTGTAGTGAGCGGGTGACTAGGGCAGCACGATCCTCTAATAGGGGTATAAAGTAAATGTAGGCGAGAAGTATGTATAGATGGCTAGAGTAAGTAGGTGAGTGATCACGATCAATGTGTATATCATGGTAGGTGGAGTAAGAACTCAATGGGGTGGAAAGTGCTTCGAACGACGGGGAGTAGAAATGCTAAAGAAAAGATAGGTGTGATCAGCCCCTAGAGGGAGAGATGCTACGGTAAAATCAGTGATGCGAGATGTGAAGGAAGGGGATCCCATGATGTAGTCCACAACATTGGAGCCTCCCCCGTGTGGAAAGCACGTGAAACCATCCAATGCGGGCCATCTGCCAAGACCATTATAAATAACAAGATCATGCGTCCTACCGAGGTCTAATAGGGCCTACCCATAGGATGTGAATGGTCATTGTCTATCATCCAAAACCCGTAGCATACCTGCCTTCTCAAGGTCAATGTCTGCCAAAAGAGTAGAATCATCCTTGAAGTCGAGGAGTGGTGTCTGACGAGCGCCTGTCCTGGTGTTGAAGTCCCCAACTAGGAGGACTTCTCTGTGGCTAGAGAAGTCAACAATGGATTGATAAAGAGTAGCAAATGGGGATTCTCATCCTCACCTCGAATATCTCTGGCAAAGTGGGAGGTCTCAGGGAGGAAGTAGCAAATAGCAATAAATAGATCCCACCTGTCCATGTGCCAAATCCGGATCCAAAGGAAGCTGGAATCTGTATCTCTCTGCTCCACTGAGATGGCGCCCAAATGTGTGGATCTGTAAAGGACTGCGAGTCCTCCTGACCCTCGAACCCCTCTTGAATGCCTCGTCTCATCTCTGTAGGTAGACTCCCATGTATACTTGCTAACTACTAGTAGTGGGCCCTCTGGACTCTGATGTGTCTCTGTATAAAAGACTATGTCATGACTTGTATAGGATTTCGAGAAATTCCTTGGTTTTGACCATAAGGTACCATTATAGTTCTAGATGGTGCAAGATAGGGTCTCGGATATCTGAGTCTCATAGATCCTGCCCCCTATGTGGGAGAGGAGGTGCTTGTAAGGAGTCATCCATCTCATACTACTTCCCACTTCCCCTCCTTACAGGTCTGATCCCGCTGTTGCAACAGGAAGCGCCTCTCCTCAACCTGTAGTGGAGTGAGGTCCTCATCCATGGAGATCACTCGCTTGTCTCGTAAGGCTGAACTATGACGTAAATATGAGAGTTGTGCATGAGCATCATGGAACCATATGATAAGCGGCTACTCTCGGTTTGGGGTCCCTCTCGACCTACCATGCTCTCTCAATCCTATGCTTAGTCATCCCTAGAGTAGTGGTCATGAAGGCCATCGCATCTGCCATGGATGTAGCCTCAGTGTGTAGGATCCCACGTACTTTGATGTTGAGAGCTTTACTGGCTCTCTACTGCTGCTCCAAGAGGGTAGTAGAAATGATTACCCTTGCAAGTTCCCGTTTGTCTATGTTGACCCATATGGACGTCTCCTTGATGGCAGATTGCATGCTCACAATTTGTGCCTCCACAATTGGGGTGCTCCTGGGACTGTGCATATAGCAGTGACCTCTTGTCGGGGGGGGGGGAGAGAGAGAGAGAGAGAGAGAGAGAGAGAGAGAGAGAGATTAACGTCCACGGGAGGCCTCGTGGGCCTATGGGACAAAGCACAAAGTACACCTAAAGGGAAGAACTCATACAAGCCACAAAGGACTTGAGAAAAGGGTGTGCTAAGGCCCTTTCTAAGTACTATGCTAAAATAAAGAGAGCTCAATAGCTCAAGCAAAGTCAAGTACAAAACATATCATATCATATCCTGTGCTATCTATCTGGAGCAAGCTGAGTTGGAGCTGGAACTTAGAAACCAAAACCTAGCATTGTGGTGGCTCATCTATTGGTGAAAATGTATCGGATCTGAGTCTATCTAACTATCTCATGGTGTGGTGGCAGAGGAGGGCATGGTTTTCTCGATCTTTGAACCTGTTGAGCTATGTTCAGAGTGACCCCTCGTCTCGGGTGGTCCCCTATGAGGAAAGCTGTGATAGGACGGACTCCAATCGAGTGTACTCTGGTCGCTCTCCCTGTCGTG
This sequence comes from Dipteris shenzhenensis, assembly GCF_047967505.1. Taxonomy (NCBI): domain Eukaryota; kingdom Viridiplantae; phylum Streptophyta; class Polypodiopsida; order Gleicheniales; family Dipteridaceae; genus Dipteris; species Dipteris shenzhenensis. Next base: position 8,403,919 of record NC_141624.1, on the reverse strand, counting down.
GATGGCCTCTACAATCCTCTCTCGGTAATCCAGATTGCCTGCATATAAGCTAGCTCCTCCTCCTCCACTATGTCTTGGAGCTAACTCAAATGCATAGAAATCTGTGACATGCTGTTGTGTCTGGGGTCATCTAGCCTCTATATCTTGTGGTCTGGTCACCTCCTGCTACTTTGTGATCTATGGTAGCAAGTTCTCCCTGTGTCGGTGCATCTCAAGGTGATAGAGCCCAATGTGGACCTGGTCATGGAAGTGGATCAATCGCGTGATATTGGGTCGAAGCCACTTCCATCTTGATAGAGACCGTGGTATCACCCCCGGATATCGTAGTAGGCTTGCTAGGTGCAGAGAAAGTGTTCTTCTATCTCAACCACTCCTAGTGTGCATAGCGTGCAGATTTGCTACTCTCTGGGTATACGTGCTGCTCTCTCTGTCTCAATCCTCAGCAGCTGATGGGATGAAACCCGCATCTGCATAATGGTGATCCTTAGTGCATGTGAGGCTCTTTTTTCCTTGAGATATAGGGGTTTGATGATGAATCGCTACTCCAAGACGTTCAAAAAATTGTTGCGGTAGAACTGGGTCTTGGTGGGGAGCTCTTGATCTCCCCCCCAAGCCTGACACGTGTGGAGCTGGAGAAGATCTAATCGTATGATATTGTTAATATTATTTTGTGGGATCAAGTCAAGGGGTGCATCCATACTATACTGAAAGGGAGGAAGCTTGTCCATTTGGATCCCATGTCTAGATATGTGCATACCATGTGTCTGCCCCACTAGTCGCCTGGATGACTTTAGAGCTAGCCTTGGTAGTCTCCAATGAGGTAAGTGACTATATGAATGAAAGTCACTGTCTGAAAGATGGCATCAATCTGTAGTGGTGTCATGGCAAACTCGGCCTATACTATCTCATACGAGATTGAGGGCTTGCTACAAATCATCCTAGATCCCATGGTCACTTGTAGCTGCTCAAATCTCCTCCACACTACTATCTTTCTTTCCTCCATTCCTCTTGCATTTTCCCTCCATAACTTTTCACTTCAGCTAATGTTTATCTACATGTGCCTTCTCCGCAAGGAGGGCCACATTAGTAGATTCCAAGCTATCGATTTTTTTAATCAATGAAAGGCATATCTTTTAGATGCTGGTGAGGACATTGGATGCAGTGTTTGGAGTGGTCCCTGTTATACATGCAGTCATGGCATTTTCAAGTGCTTGTTTCCCCCAAATGTCCACTTACACATGCTGATATAGGCATTGTGCAAAGTCAATATCTGTCCCTGTTTGTTTGCTAAACTATAGAATCCTCACATATTTTGAGGGCTATGTGGAATCAATAGTAGCCCACGCGGATGCTAGGGGGCATCACGATGCTACAACAGCCCACGTAAGGGCTTGAGGGTAGCACATCAGCAACCCATTGGGCCCTTAGGATAGCGCACAACCCATTCGGGGGCTAGGAGAGAGAGAGAGAGCGACGGGGGGGGGAGGCTAGTTTTTAACATTAGACAACATTGCCAACACATCATGAGGGAGGCGCGGGGGGGGGGAGAGAGAGAGAGAGAGAGAGAGAGAGAGAGACAGAGAGACAGAGACACAGAGAGAGAGAGAGAGAGAGAGAGAGAGAGAGAGAGAGAGAGAGAGAGAGAGAGAGAGAGAGAGAGATCTATTAATGTCTACATAAGACCTCGGGTCTATGAGACAACATAAAAAACAACTAAAAGGTGACGTACTAAATCTGGATAACTAGAGAATCGAGGGCTAGCTCCTCCTAAGTTAGTATAGAGGATAACTAAATTTTGATACTACTATAAGGTGGTCTTTATCATATCAACTTAAGAAAGAGAATCTTTGGGTTTGGATTTAATGTCTTGAATGAATGCTTGACCATCTTGATAAACCACCCATTTTCCTTCTTTGCGTGCTTCCTTGACTTTGGCGACTTCACAATTTCTTTTTGAGTTGGATTGGGATGAGCTACTCTGAATTCAAATCTTTCTATTCTTCAATTTATGTGTTTCTTTGAGGATCTTAACTCCTGTTGCCCTCTCTCTGAAGTAGAACTGTATGTAATAAATCTACTCCTATGGGTGTGAAATGATCCTCCACTTTTGAATCTTTTCATAGGAGGAAGGTGATTGGAGGGTTGCAATAGTTGAGTAAGAAACCTTGCGGATTGGAATTGAGGCAAAGGTCTTGGCATTGGGAAATTCCATGGTGGCTTGTGTGGATTAGGCACCCCCTTGTTAGAACCAACCCTTGAGTTATTGAACCCAACTCAGGGTTAGAGAGGAGTGGATTGAACTAAACTAGTGACTTCAGGTAAACTAAGGGAAGGTGAGGTAGAAGGTAGCTGAACTTTGGAACCTTGGGACTTTAGAGATTTGGAAAAAATCAAATGAGTGGCAACTACTAGGAGGCGACTAGGGGAAGCGAATAGTGAGGGAGGACTGTGTGAGAGCGAGAAGTTGAGTGGGTTGTGAGCTTAGCAGGCATGAGTGATGGCGAGGAGCTAACTTTGAGGGAGCGTACTTTGAGAGAGAGAGGATGGGCAAAGCGGCTAAGAGGGAAAGGAGCCGATTGTGAGGGCTAAGCAAAGAGAGAGAGAGAGAGAGAGAGAGAGAGAGAGAGAGAGAGAGAGAGAGAGGTCTTTGAAAGATGGAGGGTGTATGAGACTAAAAGAACTTGATACAATGAGCTAAAAGAGTGGAGCCTCTAAAAGGCATCAACACCCATGAGAAATACAAAATAGACGCCAATACATAAAGAGAAATCGCTAAGCTCATGGAGAAGATGGGAGTTGGCACTACTCTGATGATCATCCTAATAGGGGGTTGAAGATGTTATGAGATTATAGTGGCATAAATCTTGTGATAGAGCATTGACAGTTGTTGGTATGTGTGGTCTGTTGTGGTCTCCTAGCTATGGACCTGTGCTAAACAACTGTCATTTTTGTCACTCCCATTAGCCATGCCTCCAATCTAGTGAGCATGGTGGGAATGTCCCCTAGTCTGATATTTTCCTCAACCTACTAGCAATCATGTTATGTCTCTCATTTGGGTACTTTTGCTGTCTCCCTAAGCCTTGCCGGTCCGTGCTATCTAGCTAGAAGAACTCAATGATCATGCTCTGAGTGGAGTTTGGTTGCACACTCTAATCTTGTCTATATGTCCTGAGCAAAAGCTCCCTATGTCGGATGGCCTTGTAGATCAAAGTTACCTACATATCTCTAATCTGGGTAGGACAAGAAACTAGATAGGGGTCTCGAACCATCTCTGAAGAGACAATGATTGTGACCTCAAATTCCATAGTATATAGGGATTTGAAAGCCAATTGCTCCTCGAACTCCATCTCCTACTAATCATGTAAAGTGAAGATGTGACACTCTCTAGATATGATGAAACATGTCCACTCTTAATGTAAAGTCGATGAGATGAAATCAGGATTACTCGATTGATATTCTTAAGGAGTGTGGGGTGTTGGTGGGTAAAACCTAAAATCTACAAGCATCAGAATCTATAGAATGTGAGCTTCACAAGAATCTCGCTAGGTGCCAACCAAGTCCTAAATGTGTGCAGCTGTAAGATGTCCTCTTGATAACTTGCTTCACCTCGTGATATGTGAGTGGGATGGAGGGGACCTCAATGCTGTACTGAAAGGGGGTGGTAATCTATCTATGCGGAGCCCCAGACTCTTAAACCATTTGCATGTACGAGCATACCAACACCTTTGGTCAACCTTCATGACCAAAGCCATGATGAAGACATGGAAAACCATGGTAGCCTATAGGGTATGTTGCCTTGTAGTGTAAGAGGAGTGCAAGAGCCATGCTCCTTGGTGTGGTTGAGGTACATGATAACTTGGAATGGTATGCAAAGCTATAGTGGGGATACTCCAAACTCAACCAAGATTATTTTATGTGGGGTTGAAGGCTTACTGCAAACCATCCATGAAAGTAAGAGGATATGAAGCCTCTCCAATTGAGCCCAATCTATCTTTGATGGGTCTAGCTCCCTTGATCAGTTGGGCCTACAAATTTGGTCACAATATAAAAATTGGTCTTGAAAAGAGAACCCCCAAGTATGTATAAGATGCGACAGCCTGCACGAGTAGACCATTTTGCATGAAGTGTTGTCTATGCATGGTTGCCCGAGATGTATTAAAGGTCATGACCTTGGTTTATCAAGGTTTACCTTCAAGTCATGTGTCTTGCAGAATGTATGGAGTGCATCCAAGTGTTACTGGAGATCCTTTACTAAAAATGAGAGTAGGAAGATGTCATCTGCATAAGAAGAATATGGAGTAATGAGAGCAAATAGCTCCCCCTAGAGTTCTAATGAAAGTGTTGAGCACATTTATATAGAGGCCTAACAAGATTGGAGATAAAGGGCAACCTTCTTTGACCTAAATAGTGCTGATAATCTCCTTTGTCCACCCTATACTTGCTCTTCCTTGGATATGACTATAGAGTACCAATAGAGTTCAAAAATAGTGCATGTTAGGGTCAAGGTCAAGATCTGACAGTAGGGTACCATTAGAGTTCTAGACAATGCAGGTCAAGGTCAGAATCTAACAACAGAATACCAATAGATTTCGACAATGGAGGTTAGGGTCTCGTTGCTCTGAATCTCATGGACCCTATCCCCTTATGTAGGGGAGCCATGAGATGCCTGTTAGGGGCCTATTAGGAGCTGCCCACCATCTAAAACTACTACCTACTTTCCCTCCTGGCAGGCCATGTGCGCTTGTAGAAGGGTACATTTCTCCTCTACCTATAAAGGTGTGAAGTCCTTATCATGAAGATCTCTATGTGATCTGATAGGGTTGATTGTATGTGTAGTACTATACGGCAAGCCTAGTATCCCTAATGCAGATGCTGAGGGGATGCTCTCAATCAGGATCACATCCTACACACCAAGCTCCCTTAATGCTAGGCTTTGAGACTCCAAGGGTGGAGACCACAAAGTAGTCACATCCTTGATGGGGAGGCTATGTGGGGAATGCCTCATATCTTTGATGTCGAGAGCCTTGCTAGTTCTTTAGGATGGTGGCCAACATGGTGGCCTTTGCAAGCTCCCATTTTGTGACATCCATCCATTTGGAAGTCTCTACAATAGCCAGTCTATCTATGAGCCCACTGCTTGGGGTTATTGTTGCGATGATTGCCACCTCCCTACGTAATTTTGATATTTCCTAACCAAGGCTATGGATGAGGTAGTCATGTTCCAACTCTCATGCATGAAGGTAGTGAACCTCCATGACAAGCTGATCTTAGGCCTTGAGTGGTATCATATGTGCCTGCAGAAAGGGGTATGGCTATGGCACGAATGAGGGTTGAGTGATAGGGGGTCGTTGAGTGATGGGCAGAGTGGACATAGTAGCACGAGACTGAGAGCAACAAGGAGACATTTGAAAGGTAGATGGGGCAAGTCCAACGTAGAGGGAAAAGGTGGTTGACTGAGGGGTAAAGGTCACAAGAAAGAGGCATATTGTAATACAGTGGTGGTCAAGCTAGAAGGACATGCCATCGCCACCCCTAATCCCAACAATGATGGTGATGCTGGTAGCTTTGATAATGATGGTTGTGATATCTCTTCCAAAGATGATGTAATGGATACTGGTGATGATGATTGTTGCACTTCAATTAAAAGATTGCAATGCAGTTACTGTGTCCTTGGTGATCGACTTGGGCTGGAAGCCTCCAATCTCATCAACAATCTATGCAGTTGTACGCAACATTGAAGGTGGTGGCATCTTCTTTTCTAGCTTTTTGCATTTTTTAAAAGCGTACATAGTGTTGGTTTCAAAAACATATCATAAGCATTTTGTGAGTTTTTTAGAGCATTATTCATGAAGCTACGAGGATGGTCTTTCCATGGCAAAAACATTCATGGATTTTTATTCCTATGCTTGTGCTTGTGATGCCCACTAGAGGTGTGGAAAGATCCATCTCACCCACATAATTCTCACACTTGTAAAGTTCCAACACCGTTCCTCCTTTCTCTTCGTGGGTTTTTGATTATAAAGTAGTGAACCTTCTAAACAAAAGGGGTAACCAACCATATTTTGTTTGGCTACAAATTATGGCACCAAGGAGATAGAGGCCAAAGCATTATGAAATTATTATGCAAGGTTAATGATAATGTTCTTATTTAACAATATTATTCCTAGGTTTAGGTGCCCTATGAGATCGGTGGCAGATCATGAAACTCACACTAACCATCAAAGGTAGGCCTCTAAATTTGAAGGTCATTGATTTTCAAAGTTGCTGAGCAGGTTTGGAACCATTTTAAAAAATGAGCATTTGAGCATACGAGCATAACAACATGTGAGCATAAGAGCATAAACAACACATGGGCATATTTGCATAAAAACAAGTGAGCATATGGGGTTAACATCATGCAATCACAATAGCATATGAGCATGTAATCATGCACTTATATTTTATATGCTTGTGAAGCTATATACTTAATTATTGATTTGCTTGTATGTTTATATAGTTGTATGCCTAGATGTATATACTTATATTCTTAGCATGTAAGTATGCTTATGTGTTGCTCCCTACACCATTATTTATAGACAACACAATGTACAAGCACAATACTAAATATAACAATGCTTGATTGTTCCTCCTTGAATGCTTGTGATTGTTGGGGAGCTGTATTTCATTGTGATTACCAAGGCCAAAAAGTAGCATTGTTCCCAAAGCCATATTTCTTGCGCATCTATTGACTAGCGCTTGTTCACGATCTATTACCTCCACTAACGGCATCCTTTTCCAACAATAGGGGCGTGTTGATGAAGATTTGGACCAAGTTCTCGCTTTACTTCTGGATCTGCCCGGGAACAAGTGATTGAAACACACATCAACAATCAATCTTTCGAATACCAGGTCCGCTCTCTCTCTCCTTGCTTTGGCACAAAACACCTCTTAATTTATTGCCATAGCCAAAACTATGTGCCATAGTTATTTGCAGCTTTTTAAGCATGGCTGCAATTCTTGGTCAATCTCTGTTAATAGAGTAGACACGAGAAATGCTTAAATGATGGGAAATGCTTGTTGCCAGTTTACATATTTGCAATTGGATGAACCGCACTCATCAAAGTTCTTGTTTTGCACATCATGGGGTGGGAATTTCTTTCCCATCACAAAATTTGTTTAACCAACAACAAACGTCTTTAGCCTGAATGTTTGACACACCCACGCTATCATTCTTTCACCTCAAGACTTAAAGAAATACCGACCTCAAAGCTCTATATATAGCTTTGGATGGTGATTCAATTGTCAGATCGTCTCCTTGAAGCTATTGATCATCTCCAATGCAACTACTTCAAATAACTTGGATGGTGCTGCAATTCAAAGATTGTATCGCCTTATCATTAGATTGTAGCTTTTTTAAGAACTTTTCGTGACGATGGTTAGTAAAACAGAACTTGTGATGAAGTCTAGAAGTCCAAATAAAAATGTGCGTTGCTTCAAGTTGTGAGCGTACCTAAGAAGGGAGGAGGTGTGGAGGGCCAAAAAGGATAGGGAGCTCAAGGGGAGGAACTTGATAGTGCTCCACTTTTCCACGATGGAAAGTTGATTGCAAGCAAGGAGGACGTTCAAGTCTCAAGGAAACCTGTTTGCAACTAAAGATGGAGAGGCCAAGCACCACTATTAAAGCAAGAGGGGGAACGATGAACGATAAAACTATGGAGATGGAAAGGCCAAGCACCACTATTGAAGCAAGAGGGGAACGATGAACGATCAAACTAAGTTCTATGATCTAGGAATGACGAACGATAAAATTGGAAGCGTGAGATGAAAACAATCTCATTTTGAGTTCTTTTGGTCGAAAAGGTGAGGAGGGCAAGCCAAAAAAATAGAGGCGCCTAAATATTTGAGCCTTTCGTACCTATACATGTACGCCCGGCAACCTCTAGCTCAAAGACCCGTAACTGTATGAGAAAACTCCATGCTAGCAATCCACTATGAAAGAACTCTGTCCAAAACCATGCCACAATCTTTGGTCGTCTGATCCCAAGCGCCTGCCCCTAGCCGTCGATTAGCTCAAAAGCCCATGTCATCACATGGTCTAGAGGGTGTGCATGTGCAATGCTCACGAGAGACCATCATGTCCAATTCCAAAGTTGGCTAAGGAGAGGCCAATAAAAGTCGGATGAGGGTAGGACTTCAATCATGCCAAAGTTCTCCAATCTTGGTTGTACTTGAATTAACTCTAGCCAAGGTACATTAATCAAGGCTTTCGAGCCCCTCTTGCATGCCAAATAACCCACCATACGGCTTCCTCCGCTTTTTAATAGCTTCGTTTGTAACATCCTCTTTGTGAAAGGTCATTAGATCATCGACAAACCACTATGAGGGGACATGAATGCCCGATGGCAAACAAACAACCTCCGGTTAGCCAACCTCCAAGTCCAATCTCAGGCGATTCAATAAGGGTAATGAGCATGTAGTAAACAAAAGCGGGCAATCGGATACCCTTGATGTATCAAATGGCAAGGTTGAAACATGTGCAAGCCAATAAATAGACAATGCTCCAATGAAGATATAAAACCAACAAAATATATTTCCATACAAAAGGAGACAATACAAAAGGAGTCCAAAGTCCCACCAAATCGTGCTTCTCTATCCTTACCAAAAGGACGCTGTGGACTGAATACAAAGGGAGTCCACAGTCCCATCAAATCATGGTCCTCTATCCTTGCCAAGTTGGATGCTGTCACACTAGCTCCATGCAACTTCTAGATCCCTAACCATGCATGCCCCTTGCCAAGCTTTAGTAGAAATTGTCACTGTGTTTTTATCCCTGCTCCATGCTGTCTTGGAAGATAGCCAAGGATGCTGCTCCTTCCCGAGCTGTCTGCAGCTCTTCAACCCGATTGGATCCCTTGCATGGTTGCCCAGATATGTGCTATTCTCTGTTGCTCCAATCTGCAACTTGTTTGTAGCTGCAGTGGATGAAGAATAACCTTGAAGTCTCTCCTTTTATAGGCCCTGAAGCACCCCAAAATAGGCCAATCCAGCCACCCCCTACCAGTTGACTGTGGGTCTGTAAGTTGACCAACCATGGGTGGGTGCTGGCCGACCTCGTAGGTCAGCCAACCAGCCAGTTTAAGCCCTATATGAGGGAAAGGGGACAGCCCATTGTAGCCCTCTTCCCTACTGTACATGGCTCACAGACTTCCCTCCCCTTGTCCCATCTTCGCAGACCTGATCTTAGGGCCTCTGTAGCACCCTTACCTCCTCCAAATAGTCCACCACCTGTGTGCCATCTGCCCCTAGCCCCAACAGCTTACCCTGCTCCATACTTTTTATTGTCAGCTCACTATCCCCAGAGTTGGTGACTTTTTATGCTAACAATATTTTGGAGCACAGAGACACTTTGTGGCATGAGTTGAAACACATGATTATGGGCTCTAATTCTCATAGGAGTGGGACTGGAATTTTTTAGAGTGTTCTTAGCTCCCATCCAAGGAGAGACAGGTTTGGGGATTAAATTATTGCATGCCTATTGATTTACAATTGATTCAATACATTGATATGCATAATTATAAGGAAGATCCTGTTGCAAAAGGAGAGATGATGGGGATCTAAGGGTTGCCCATTTGGATAGGCTACCAAACAAGGCTGGTAGATGATGTCACCATTTCAAGCCAAGACCATCCTCAAAACAACCATCTCTGATCATACCTCACTTGAGTGACTATTTTTCTCTTTCCCTTAAATGTTCATGGTTTTAGTCATGGCGGCTGTGTTCACAGGGAGTGGCAAAACTTGGCTGAAGGCATCCAAGTGCCTTTGCAAGCCACTTCCTCTCTTGTAAATAAAACCAAGTCATCCACTTACACTAGCAAAGTAGGCAGTATACATTCCATTCTCATGTGTAAAAAAATTCTTTGTAGATAAAGAGCATACTCACCCTTATTGAGCATGCATCTTCTTTGCATAGTGACATCCAATCTTGCACTCTCCTTGGTATGTTGCTAATACAAAAGCCTTCAGGTGGGGTTCTCCACCTTGATCCCTCAACCTTGTGTCATGTAATTCCTTTTGCATTGTAAGTGAAAAACAAATCAAGTATCCTAAAATCCCTAAGAAATCTTTAAGCTGATTCACAACAAGACAAAGCATCTATAGATGCGCACACAGATGCGCTTTCTTAACTAAAAAAACTTACGAGTGTGTCTATTTGCACGTCTATCGGCGCATCTATAGACCCGTGTCTATATAATAGACAGACGCGCCTATAGACGTGCAAATAGATGCTCTGCTAGAAATTTTAAAGAAACAGATAGACGCGTATATAGACGCATCTATAGACATGCAAATAGATATTGTGCTAGAAATTTTAGAGATGCGTATATAAACGCATTTATAGACGCGCTTATAGATGCTCTATAGAATTTTTAAAAAAAATAAAGCACAATTTTGTGTGGTTGAATAGGATGTTGTGTATGTTGTGTATGCTATGTAGTTACAAGAATCCCATTTCCACATTGTGCAATTCAATTCTTACAGCCAACCACATTTTAACTAGCACGATTGTAAGCACGTCTATAGTTGACTATTACAATTCCGAATAAAACATTACAGCTCTAAAATATTTAGTTCACAAGCATTCATTGATAGAATGTTGCACAAGGAAATTGAAAGCCAAAAAAATAAAAGGAGTGAATATTAATTCATAGCTTAAAAAGTGCTTATATGTATATATGGCACGAAGCTAAGCCACGTCCTATGGCTTCAAGTACAAAAATTAAGACGAGTGTATATACAAGAGAGGCACGAAGCCAATCTAGTGGCTTCAAGTACAAAAAAGAGTAGCTAGCACTACTATGACTAACCTAAGTTCTCCGCGTCCTCGCTCCCTTCTTCACCCCCTTCTTCACTCCCTTCTTCCTCATCTTCTCTCTCCTGATCAGCTGCAAGGTCCTGTAAACGAGGAACAACATGTATCAATGTATGAAAAATCAAATCTTTACTTACAATATTGACATTATTTAATTACTTTCAAATACTTGGGAGGGTGCTCCAATAGCTCAGATATACTGCTCCTCAGTAATCAACCTGTCATCATAGAAGTGCCTCCATGTATCTCCTCTGTGATGGTGGCAGTGGTAGGTTATCTCGACAGGAGTAGGGTACCTGCCCACGATATCAAGCTACAAGATGACACAATTTGCGGCGGGGGCATTAGTACAAAGAAACAACCTCCTAATAAACTACATAGACAATATATTTTGAGATCGATACTTACAAATTGAGCCTCCCATGATTCAACACCCCCTGCTCCAAAATGCACGCTTCCATATTGCTCCATTTGGATTCTTCATGCTTCCACGTGCTGCAGACTAGGGTCTGCCTTTGCTACCTTCATTGCTTTCTCCCACTTGCGCTTGTGAGTGGTGTGGGGCTGGCCTCTTGGTGGTTGACCTCCCTCGATCTTGGCAATCTTGGCTAGTGCCTGCCTCTTAAGCGAAAATCTTTTATTGCTAAGTATCGTAACACTTGGCCCATTTATCTGTGAACTGAACATTAGGGGGGTTGGGATACCTAGAGTAAACAGCAACGAGGGTCTCATCAGCCAACTTTTTTGGATGGTCTTCGTAGTGAATAAATCAATCTCTGTAGTTGTTAGCAATTACAGAGCGCATGAAGGCCATGATGTCCTTCCCCCGTGCATCCATCAAGATGCCTCCTATCTGAGTGATGTCATAGTAAATCGTACCATCACACTCTGGCACGTCTACTACATTTGAATCATCCCCATACCCACTGCTACTCCCCCAAAGTAGCTGCCATGCATCCCCCACTGCTCTCCCTACTACTACGCCTGCTACCCTGTTGTGTCGAGCTAGTATGATGGCTGCTCATAGCTGGAGAAGCGACTCTCGACTACACGAGAGTACCCTAGCCACTCATAGTTGGAGAAGCGACTCTCGATGGCACGAGAGTACGCCGATGGCTCTGCGAGGTAGAAGGACCTTCTGACCACAGGGGGGGAGAAGGCTCGACTCTATAGCCAGCTGGGTTGTCTCGACTCTGTTGGGGTAATCTCAGCTGGTGTGGGATTGGGGTGGTTTGGAGTCTGTACTGTCGACTCATAGGGGTGTTTGCAGTACCCGTCATGTATGTGTATAACTCCGTGGGAGTGGGAGGGTGCCCCAAATTGTTATATAACTCCCCAAAGATGGCATCGCGAAGATCAAGTAAGGCTGAAGATCCTGGCCACATGATGAACTAAAGAAAAGAAAAGAAGAAGATTACCATCGAGCATGCCTTTGTCATGAGATGCAAAAGAAAAAATAGAGTGACAACCTGACATTGAGCAAGCATTTATAAACTCCTACATTCTTTGAATTAGAGTGACAGAATTCTATATTTGCTTGCTCAATGTCAGGCTATTGAAGCTTCACATGAGAAAAGAGAGGAAAAGAGAGGAAGGAAAGAGGAAAAGAGAGGAAAAGAGAGGAGAAAAAAGAAAGGAGATAACAGAGAAAAGAGAGGAGGGACAGAGAGAAAAAGAGAGAGGAAAGAGATGAGAAAAGAGACGAAAAGAGAGAGATAAGAGAGGAAAATTACCATGAAAAGAGAAGGAAAGAGAGGATAAAAGAGAGAAGGAAAAAGAGAGACAAGGTGAAGGAAAGAGGGGATAAAAGAGAGGAAAATAGAGAGAAGGAAAGAGAGGAGAAAAGAGAGGAAAAGAGAGGAAAAGAGAGGAGAAAAAAAGAGAGCAAAAGAGAGGAGATAAGAGAGGAAAATTACCACAAAAAGAGAAGGAAAGAGAGGATAAAAGAGAGAAGGAAAAAGAGAGACAAGGTGAAGGAAAGAGGGGATAAAAGAGAGGAAAATAGAGAGAAGGAAAGAGAGGAGAAAAGAGAGAAAAATAGAGGTTTCCATCATTCAATATGCAATCCTTTTCTTGGAAGTGGAAGTGGAGGGGGAAGGGGAAAGGGAAGGAAAAGAGAAGGAAAAGAAAGGGGAAAAAGAAGGAAAGCACAACAAAGACTGTCGGAGCGCGTCTATAGGTGCGTCTAACAGTGCATCTATAGGCGCATCTGTAGACGCGGCTATCTATTTTTCCAAAAGATAGACGCATCTATAGACACGCTGTTAGATGCGCTCTGACATACGCCTTTTTCTAAGAACTTGAAAAGGACATGTGCTTGACCACACTAGTACAAAAAACATCCGTTCAACTTGCATATGATAAAGGATGAATCCAAAGAGAGCAACTTCCTAAAAAGATCAACCGTCAAGAGACTTACCTTGGATAGAGGTATGGAAGCTTCTTGTCCTTCTTCAAAGTTGCTTCTCTTTCTTCTCTTCCTTGTTCATCCTCTGCTTCTCTTTCTTCTTCCCATTGTTCACCCTCTTCCCTTGTGTACTTGGGGATGATTGTGTAATCCTAGAGATGAGTGTGGGTGCTTGGAAATAAGTGTGCATGCTTGGAGCTGTGTCTATTTTTAATAGGAAAGCAAGCCACGCGACATTAAAAGTGTGTGAAGAAAAGCAAGCACGCCAAAAGTAGGTTCAAAAATCAGCTCACAGTTTGCATGTCTAAAAGCGCATTTATCTACGTGTCTATTTGTGCATCTAAAAGCGCATCTAACTGTGCATATAAAGTACGTTTTAGGCACACCTATAGATGTGCTCCACAGTATAGATGTGCTTTTAGATGCTCCACAATGTTTTGACATTTACAACTCATCCAAGAACAAATTTTTTGGATTGTTTATATGTAGGATGTCTTCATCTTCAAAAGTAGCTCCAGTGAGGATGAATCCCTCTGTATCCACCATTGCAAAATGTGGTTGGAGCAAAAAATCAAATGTATGTGTGATCGATGTCAAGGAAACATGTATCATGCATGCAAAATTACACTCAATCACATCTCAAAGTATGGAGAATGGAATGCAACTGTAAACATGGTAAGTGTTCAACAGTTAAGGTTGATTGAGATACATATGGGTGTTCATGTGTTTGAGTTATGATACTGCTTTAATTTGATATAGGATGCAGTGCCACACCCGCATATGTTGCCCTATGCTTGTCGTGAGGAGGCGAAGCATCGCAAGGAGGAGGTGTTTGATGATATGGTGCGGGATTTATATGTCCATCAATCCTCAGGTAGGGATGATAGCATGGAGCAGGATGATCTTTTTACTGCCGTAGCATTGACTCCACTATTTGAGGGGTGCACATTCTTTGTTCTACGTGCCTCCCTTGAGTTACTAAATACATTTTTTACTTAGTCTTATAGTTATGATTATCTAACGTTCTAGCTGGCATACTATTTTTTTGATATAGTCTCTCTTTATAGACTAGGTTGACTTACGCATTAGCTGTTTATTGCGGCAAAAGCGTAGTCCACACCCTCCCATATGCTCCTTCTTACTTGCATGTACCTTCTTCTGCCATGTGACACCCACAAACTCCTCCGGTCACCTCGTCTACCTGCCCATGTCATGTACATGCACAGAGGCTAGCTGCACTACTCTTGGTGATCAGTGTCCCAAATGTGGGACCATCAAGCTTTCTCTTGTCTCTATCCTTCTCAAACATGGGCACCTTACCTACCGTGTGTAGTCTTGAAAGTTTTTGATGGTAGCTTCGCATTCGTGCATGATGCCTCCTGCCTGCTCAACGGAGGTTTTGGACCTTGGTCCTCTGAATTCCTTTGACCCCGCCTACACAGTTGCTTGTGCAAATTTATGCACATGCTCCTCTCTCCCTTCGCTATGTATTATACTACGTCTTATCTTTTATATGGTGTTACATATATTGTTATATTTTTTACTTTGTCTTATAGTTATGATTATCCAACATTCTAGGTAGCGTACGGTTTTTTTGTTATAGTCTTTCTTTATAGACTAGGTTGACTTACACATTAGCCTGTTTATTGTGGCAAGAGCTTAGTAATTAAGTCAATTAGTTAATAACACCATCTTATTTCCTTCGTGGTAATTAATTGCTCATGCCCCCCAAATTTCAATTAATTTATGATATTTTGCAATTAAGTCTAACTTTTTTTCACCCATAAGTTATGTATGTATTGGGTCGATTAGAGACGTATTATGTCCTTAATTGGTTAACTAGAGATGTCTTTGTATGCATTTTTCAAGACATCCTTGTGATAATTTAGTTACATGTGTTTAGAGCTTGTAGTCCTATGATTATGTGTACTTACAAACCTTCTTTTGTTGGTTACCACTTTTTCACATACTTTTGCTTAAACACTATAACTTTTTACAATGCTACAGTGGCAAGTTTTCCCTATATAGATAATGGATAGCTTTTTGTGGGGTTATAATTTTCCGAATAGTGGTATAATGGACACTTTATAGATAATGGTGTTGAGATATGGTGCCATGAGCAAATATTAGAGGCTAAGGTATTGTATAGGAAAGAATTAAAGTAGCCACCCAAGGATGTGGACTGCATGATGTGGAAATGTGGATCAAGGATATCCATAAGGAGAAATGTGGATGAGAGGATCCCACATGTGTTGACTATTCTAAAGGCTCTCTCTATATAAGAAGCCTATCATGTATTGTTGATTACACATTGCAAGAGATATCTCCTCTCATGTCTTATTCAGTGTGCTTTCAGCCTCCATAGTTCTTATGCTCATCTAGTCACACTAGGCTTAGTCATCAATTTGCTTTGCTCTCAACTCGACACATGTGTCTCTAGGGGTTCTCTCAACCTAGCTTCGATGACCACTGAGGAGCTCCAAGGGTCTAGCAAAGGCTCCACCTCAGCGTTTCTCCAAAGAACCTGCTCCTCTAACCAGCAGCTCACAACGTGTAGCGCCTAAGCAACCTGCCACACAACTCTAGTAATAGAAGCAAGCAATAAACAATGACCTCTAGTCCCCTCCATGACCTCTGCGCAATAAAATCTCATAGGAAAAACAAATTGCACGCACATGACACGAAATGGAAGCATCGCCATAGCAAAACCTCATTTGTAAGGTTTCCTACGATTGACACATGGCAACCGATGGCAAAGACATGTGGTAAGATAAGGTTTAGTTAGGTGAAGAGTTGACCATAGGTTGGTCCACCTGGTCAGGTTTGCCATGTGGCAGATAAGATTTGCTGACTCTAGTAAGGTCAAACATAGCCATGGTTAGGTTATGGGGTTAGTTAAAAGTGCCACATCACCAAGTGCCACCTAAGCACATAGCTTCTTGTTGCTAAGCATAGAGTGTCAGTGCATAATCCCTTTGCCACATCATCAAAGGCTTCGACAAGCCGTAACTTCCAATCCAGGAAGAATTTGCACGTGCTCCAAAAAGGAAAATTAATTGTCTTTTCAAGATCTACGCATCTGTCAAGTTAAAAAAACATTGTTAGCAATTAGAAACTACCATTGAAGCAAAAATATCATGGTAAGACCTTTGCAACAAATGGAAAAGCAGGTATGAATGCAAAAAGCATGCCAAAAGCACAAATGTATGAGATGACCATAGCACAAAGCATGGCATCCACACATAAAGCATTAAGGCACAAAGCATCATGCATCAAGCTACATCAAGCAAAGAAGAGAATGCCATTGACATGAAGCAACAACCTTTCCACCTTTAGCCTATATTCTTGTAAATAAAACTTGACCACCTACAAGTAGCCATGCAAGCACGTAGGGGAGGTATTGACATATAAAAACTACACTTGACCACCTTAAGTAGCAATGTATGCACTAAGGGGAGGTGATGGATTTGTAACTCACATCTGACCACCTTGTGGTAGCCAAAGGATCATGGCACCAAGGGGAGGTGTTGAGATATGGTGCCATGAGCATATATTAGAGGCTAAGGTATGGTATAGGAAAGAATTAAAGTAGCCACCCTAGGATGTGGACTACATAATGTGGAGATGTGGATAAAGGATACCCATAAGGAGAAACGTGGATGAGAGGATCCCACATGTGCTGACTATTCTAAAGGCTCTCTATGTAAGAAGCCTATCATGTATTGTTGATTACACATTGCAAGAGAATCAAGATATAGATTTGCTATCTCCCTCTCATGTCTTATTCAATGTGCTTTGAGCCTCCATAGTTCTTATGCTCATATAGTCACATTAGGCTTAGTGGCGATCACATGTCTCTCTTTTACAAATGGATAGTTTTTTAATGCTTACTTACCCTATATACTAACGAATGCATGTCTCCTTTTTAGGACACATCTGGTACTTGTGCCCCTCGCAAGATGGCCCATATGTCCGTTAAAACGGCGGATCCTGCCTTTATTGCCTTCGTCAATTAAAAAATGAAGAAAGCTAGAAAATAAGGATTGATATTGCATCATGCTTACACAATTACTAAAGCACGACCCCATCTTACTCGAAAAACCAAGAAAATGTTAAACTGAGATTCCACTAGTCGTGACCTAACTTGAGGTTGTCTTTCCCATGATCTATTGGCCTACCTTGTTTGAAGCATCCCTTGTTGCAACATGCACTTGCCATAAACATTTTTTTCACTCTAATTTATTCCCCACTTCGTATGGGTCGAGTCACAAGTGTTTCCAGCTACTTGTTATTTGATACTTTATTATGAATTCCTAATGCAATGACAGAGATAATCTTTTCATGCCTCCTCTTTGGAAGGCTAGATGATTTTGTTTCAATATAATTGTCCCTTCTATTGCAAACCTAATTATGCCTCCTCTATGGAAGGCTAGGAATTTTTTTTCAATACAATTGTCCCTCCTATTTGCAAACCTAATTATGCCTCCTCTATGGAAGGCTAGGTCATTGCCTTCTTTTACGTTCTAATGCCTCCTACATGGAAGGCTTAAAAATTTATCATGCCTCCTCTATGGAAGGCTAGGAAATACTTTTCAAAATAATTATCCTTATTCATGCCTCCTACATGGAAGGTGAGCACATCCTATGCCTAAACAATTCATTATAGCCACTAAGCTATGACAATGTAATGGCACTTGTATGTTTGGATGGGTCTCTTACCTTTTACTTTTGGAAAGCTGACCTTTTTTATGCCTCTTCCATGAAATACTAGGTAGTTGTCTAGTGTTACAAATGTCCTTTCTAGTGCCGCTCTTTGCCTCCTATATGGAAGGCTAGGTAATTGAGTTTCAAATTTATTGTCCTTCCTAATGCCTTCTATATGGTAGGCTAGCACTTCTGTCTCCAACATTTCATGATGTCCCCCTAGCCTTTTTACTATGTAATATGCAATTATGAATCTGGATGGGTCTCTTTCTCCTAACGTCCAATAGTGGACCCCAACAGTGGAGTATTGGACACCTGAAAGATTCAACCTTGATTTATTTATGTACTTGCAAGTTATATGTACTATTGGAATATAATACAATGATTACTTGTTATAATCTTTTAAGAGCTTTGAGTGCCATGTTCTTGGGGTATTTTTGTCTACACACACACACACACGTGTGTGCGTGCATGCATGCACGTGCTTGCGCTCTCTCTCTCTCTCTCTCTCTCTCTCTCTCTCTCTCTCTCTCTCTCCTCCCCTCTCTCTCTCTTTGTCTCTTCAAATGCCATTATTTGAACCCTCTAGATCATAAATATGTGTGGTCAAGATTGCTATTCTTTTTAAAATTGAGACCTTACCAAGCATCTCAAAACTATCTGTAAGACAAAAAAAATAACTCACTTAATAAGATAGAGTAAATTCACACAGTCAACTTTTATTCATTGTCATGCAAATATGTTTCGTAAAAATGCTCAAATTTGGAATAAATGAACAATTATTAGGATAACCCAAAGATAGATTCTTGTCCTACAAGAAATTAAGGACATTAATAGATAGATTTCAATGGGAGAAAGAGTAAAACAATGTGCAAGGGTGTGGTATGCAGAGTGTCTCTAAGAAGACTCATGGCAGATGTTTTAAACATACGCCTATGCATATATCATACCATTCCCTAGCCATATCAAGAGAGATAATAGAGACACAAAGACCAAATTCTAATAGTAAAAGCAAGGCAACAAGTCACTACTATCCCTACAACTTGAGTAGGTGGATTGTAGCACATCACTAAAGCACTTGGAATAATGAAACATCACCAAAGTGCATTTATTAAATGCTTTGAACATAGAATGTTACAAGGAACTCCATAAGAGCTCTTCTAGAACTTCACAAGAGTCCTTCTAAGAAATTCAGAAGAGTAGAGAACATCAACATTTAAAAAACATCTACTTTTGGAAAGAAATTTGATGAGAGCATGTTTGAGTCTCATCATTTGCATTTAAGTTGGCACTATGTGAGAAAATCTTGCTGAGCTTCATTCTTTTGGTTTCAAACGTCAAAGGAAGGGTATTGTGTTTTGGTACTTGCGTGAAGTCTCATCATCTTGAGTTCCTTAAGTCTCTCTTCTAGGAATTCATGTTGTCTCTCCACTTTTGAATGCAAAATCATGTTTTCTTTATTCTTTCTTTGAGTATGCATTCACTTGGAGAGCCAACAAGTCAGAGCACTAGAACTTCATTGTGAAGTCACAATACTACCTTAAAAATGTAATGGTAGAATTGGGTGATAAGAGTTTCCAGTGACTAATGTTGAACCATTTCATAATTGAGGAAGATAGATAACATACTAATGTTGCGGATGATTTGATTGTTGAAAGCTGTGAAGACCAATTGCACACCAAATTCAAGAACTTGGACACATCAAATCAATAGCCTAAAAAGACAAGCATCATCCCCATTGCTCCTATATCCTGTTTCATGCAACCCATATTTCTACATAGGTATCATCTACCTTGTATAGCAAAACATGCCCCAACCTATAGACCATAGTCTCTAATGTGATGACTTAGGGAACATGACTAGTGTGTAGCAAGATTAATCTTACGTCTCTTCTTTCACGATTGGTTTCTCTAAGTTTTTATCATTCCCTAGCATTTTGTTAGTGGTCTCTTGATCTATCAATAGTATGTTTGGCTATGCATTCTTCATGCATTTTATTAATTAGATGAATCATTGCTTTTTGTGGATTTTTTTTTTGAGAAAAAGAAGATTTATATTATAAATAGCTCATATGATATACATTGATGGTTCACAACAAAACTGCATTTCTACGTACCTCATAACAACTAAGAAGAAAGCATGAAGCTACTTCAGTCTGTTCAATCTCATAGTAAATAGAACCCTTGAAGTGGCACTCTTGATTAAAATTTTGGCGATGCTCTAGCTCGTGTTCTTGATTTCAACAAAGAACTACGCAAGGTCGTTGTCATACATCTTCAAGGCCTACTAATCATTCAGCAAAGAGAAATTATGCGTCAATAATCTTATCATTAAATTGAAAATCATTCCTGGCAATCCACACAAACCATAATGCATGCGCTCGCACTAAAGCCCAGCATGAGTGTTTGACTTTAGATGCATCTCCCAGCAAAATTGCTTTCCAGTTGACTGGCTCTCTTAGTTGCATTTGGACTCTCTTCTAGAATTTCCTAGCTGAAGGGCAGGCTACAAAAAGGTGGAATACGTCTTCCTGTGTGTCCTGGCATCATTGGCATTTTTCGTCCCCTTTTTCGATCCTCAAGCCTCTTGCATTTGTCCAGACAGCTTTCAGCATCACCAACCAAAGTAGTGTCGACATCTTCTCCGAGATTGCCTTGGCCCAAATATAGTGAAATCTTTGCTTCCAGTACAACGTAGAATTAGAGGTGTTCCAACGGGAATTTAGAACTGGAATCATCTCTTCAATAGAGTCAAATGGAGTGGGAACAAGGAGAAGATGTGGGACGAGGATCCAACTAAATTCTAATGCATAAATCAGGACTAAGCCACCCTTCGACTGAGTGTCTCCTTCCCAAAGTGCTATTCTATTGGTGACAAAGATAGTGTCTTGGTTCGTCAGCCTGAATTCTCTCCAAATTTCAAGCAGGGTCTTCCATCTGATCTGATCCCTATGCCACAGCTGCCCCCAAGATTGAATGCCCTTGTTGGACAAGATGTAGGCTCTAGTAAAGTCAGTGTTGTTGAGTAGAGCTTTTCTATAAATCATAGATGCCCAAATAGAGTCAAGCTTCATGAAAGAACCTTTGCCCGAGAAGAGTAGTTGCATTTTACTAGATTCAAGTGCTCTCCATAACGACCTCCATTAATCGCTGCCTTTAGTGGAGTTCGGTTCAGAAGATAGTAGAAAGAACTAGGTAGTTCTTCCATCGATTCGACTTGACAGGACAAATGTCTTTGAAGTTACGAGCGAGGAGCTTGGCCCAATCCATTTTCGGGTTCAGAAGGACCTTGAGAATCTAGGTCGCTGCTGCTAATTTTGCTGCCACTTGCTTTATGTTGATCACTCCCAGCCCCCCTTCACTCTCTGGACACATGCATAGATCGGACATAAATCCCATCTTACCTTGGATATTCGGTTGTAGCCTCCCCACAGAAAAGACCTGCATTTAGCAAACGATGAGATTATCAAGACCCGCTTGACTAGGATGCCAGCAGGACAAGTAGAAGATGGTTATGGGGTAAAGGCAATGATTGAGTACCATCCTTCTTCCTGCTAGGTTGGATTGAAATCCTCTCTAGTTATCCATTTTTTAGCTAAACCTGTTAAGTACCCATTCCCATCTCTCCTTCATTGACAGATCAAAACCCATGGGTATGCCTAATAGTATGAAAATAGTACCTTTTTGAATCAACTGACAACCCAGATGCTCCAACTCATCTTGAGTTTTCTTGCTACCCGTGCAATACCCTATTTTACTATGGTTGATGAGTGAGCTAGAGGATATACAATAGATGTTCAGGCATTCCATGACTTCGCTCACGTCATGAATAGTGTTCCTAGGCATTAGGTTGGTGTCATCTACAAACTGCTGTATCACCATCTGTTTACCATTGGGCAACTCAATTCCTTTTAAGGATCCCTCATCAGTCTTTTCTATCAGTAGCCAACCCAACGAGTCAGCAGCAATAGCGTACAGTAGTGGGGCAATGGGACAACATTGCCTAATTGATCGTCTCAGCTGAAAGGTTGAGGAGATCTTGCCATTAATGCAGACCCTGGCCGTTCCGTTGGACAGCAATAGCTTAATCGTAGTGGCAATGAAATTAGGTCCTAGACCCATGCCTGTCAAGGATTGCAGAAGGAAGGTCCAATCAAGCCTATCATATGCTTTATCAAAGTCTCTTTTAATGAAGAAGAAGTCTTGTTTTGATTTATTGGCGTGCTCACATGCTTCCCAAACATTGACAATAGCCTCAAGGAGGTGACTTCAATTTATGAATCCCTTCTATTCTTGAAGGATCGATCTGTCCATCTTGTTTTGAATCCTGATTGCTAAAGCCTTGGTAAAAAGCTACAATTAAGCATTGTCAGAGGTCTCCAGTTCTTTATAAGATCTTTTCTTCCATCTTTTGGGATAAGTTTAACTATCTCACTGTTTAAGTGTTCAGGGAGAGAGGAAGTGGAGATACTTTCCTGCCAAACTTCAAGTAGTTTGGGGCCTATCCAATCCCAAAGACCTTGTAGAATTCTATAGGTAAGCTATCCTCTCTGGGGGTTTTGCCATCTTTCATTGATAGCATTGTGAATTCTTCCAAGGTAAGAGGCGCTTCCAAGCTCTGATGATCGAGCCCAGTGAGGCTTGGCATCTAGCTCTTGCCTGCATAACACTATTATCTACCTACATCATTTGTGAAAGAATATTCTTAAAGTGATAAGAAATGTACTCTCTGTTCTCGGTCTCCGATTGAGCCTAAACGTTTTCTCTGATTTCTAGGAGTGGGATTTCCTCTGCCATTCTCTTCCTGCGTATAATCTTGAAAGTCTCCTTTGTTGGCCTATCCAGCTTGCCAGCCCACCACCTTCTGGTGTATAATTTGGCTGATGAGTATCTTAAGCTTTCAAATCTGGCTAGATCACTCTGCGCGAGATAGGGTTTGACCTACGCTTGTGTGTCATAGTCACATGCCTTGGCTTCAAAAGCATCAAACCTTTTCTAAAAATTGAGGATCCTCTGACGCCGGACTTTATTTCTGAGCTTTCTCGCCTGATTAAGTTTTGATGATATTCTTGATCCAAAAGTTAGCCGCAGACTCACCAATGAGTCTAGGAGCATTCCATAGCTCCTTCACTTTATTTTGAATAGTCCCTAGCTGGAATAGTCTAGGATCCGCCTTAAACCAAGAAGGAGCACTTTTTTCTGACCCAAAACCACACTGAAGGAGGAGTGGTTTGTGATCAGAAAATGCAAAAGTGGAGAAAACTATGCATTTCAGATTAGAAGTGTCTTGGAGGAGCCCTTGGGAGAGAGAAACTCTATCTAAGCGAGCCTCTCTTCTTGTGTCCCCAATTTGCCAGTTGGACCACGTGAATTCGCCTGATCCTATAGTGTCCACCAAATGAAGAGAATCCTTGAGATCACTCCAAGAGCACCATTCATATCCTCTTAAAGTGTTCCCTTTCCCCAGCCATTGCTTGATTCAACCATATTGAAGTCTCCTAAGAGCATCCTCATTCACTGACTCCTCTTTGGGTTCCTTCTTGGGAGCCAGCAGGATAGGTCCAGGTATCTCTGTATCCATCTCTGACATTCGTCTGGGAGAGCATAGTCAAGTTGTCTACTAGCAGCAGAAATGCAACAAGGTCTATGAAGTCAGGGTCGAAGTAGTCTCTTCCAAAAGAGGGAATAAGGGGCATAGCCACTGTCACATCTTGCATTCAGAACGAGGGATTCTCAATGAGTGTCATATTTGGCAAAGTGTGAGTTGAGTGAGACAAGAATGACGCAGGGAAGGCACCATACACAGGTTTGAGAGGGAGTGGAGGGAGCCTAGATTGCGAGGGACATCGCCGTCATCGTCACCGTCCTCCATCCAACTTTGATTGTTCTTTTTTTTTGTGTGGGATTATTGATACCGATGAAATATGCATGGCTATGATGTGTATATCTTGTTAGATAATAGATGACTTCCAAGGGGAAAAGTGAGGAGTTTGGGAAAATATACTTTGTGAGAGCTTTTGATTCAACATGGCATGCCATGCATGGCACATCCTCTTTATCCCCAGTCTATTCCTATTTTATGACATGTTTTGTCCCCCCATTCACATGATACTTCAATTTTAGATCTTACTAAGGTATTCATGACTTTGGTTGAAGTTGATGATTTGAAGACCAAAGTTACTAGAGATATGTAAGATTTTAAAAAAGGGCATCGCCGCGCAAAGTGCCCTAATTGCCCACATGTGCAACTCTTGGAGAAATCTAACGCTAAGATGGAAGGATCAGATGTTGAGATGTTATTATTAAAGACTCCTCACTTGGGAAAGAATGTTAGAAGATATGGCTGTCCTCACTTAAAAGAATCAAATGTTGAGATGTAATTATTAACAACTCCTCACTTGGAAAAGCTAGAAGAAAGAATGTTGAAAGATATGGCTGTCCTCCCCCTATACAACCCGATATATCTTCAAACTAAAGGGAGTCATTTGATGACTTTTATGGTCCATCACTACCCTACACAAATAAGGTTGTCTAGGTGCCCTTTCGTCTGCTTTGAAAAGTGTAGATGCATATGCTTTGAAAGAGTTGATTTTTACTAAAGAAAGTGTTGATGGAATGGAAGTTTTGATGGCTTATCTCTTAATTATGTGGGTGATACTTTTTATTTTGAAGTCGATAGTGATACCGCCTACCCGCAGATTGATGTAGGAGATGATGCAATAATGCATGGTGATGATGATCTTCACAATATGCTTGTTGCTTGATGTGTTTGTAAAAGATACATGTTCAAGTGACTAGAAAAGAAGAAGCTAGCTGCGACATAGCAAGTTGCAAAGGGTAAGATGAAACGGTTGATGAGCTTGTCAAGAAGCGTGAGGCAATCGATAACATAGAAAAGGCAGTAGGCAACACTGTAGCAACGAGCGGTAGGGAGAAACATCTTGCAAAAAGACAAAATGCAAGTCACGACATTGAAAATAACTAACCTAACTCAAGGAAGCCCTAACATGACATTAGACCTAAACCCAACCAAGCCTAAAACGACATCCCCTTTCCTAAGATGCGCATCCCATTTCCTAAGACTCGATCAAAAAGTTGGCAAAAGGGGATAATCAACTAACTAAAACCGTTCAACAATGCTAATCTATACTATACATAATTGATGTTGTTCTCTCTTTAGAACTTGACTCTCTCCCTATACATGCGTTACATTCAGAAAGCTCCTAGAAAATGAGGTTTTTAAAAAATCGAAGAAATTGCAAGTTGCTTGGCAAGTGGGCAGAGATGCGTGATTGCCATGTGGCAATTTAGTTGTGCACAAGGACCAGAGTAGAGAAGTTGGTCGTGCGCACTGCTACATGACTGCATGCCGTCCACCAAAATTTGAATCGTTGCGAGCCCTTTCACGAATCATCACACTCAAGAGCCTTGACCACTAGGCTAACAAGCCAAGGCTGTTCGAATCTAAGACTATTCCTTCATTTTGTACAACCATTCACCACTTGGGAGGAACTCCACTTGCCTGATACAATGAGAGAATTGGCTGAAATTTTGAACCCGTTTCGAAAAAAATAAAGTCAACCTCCCCCCCCCCCCATACTCACCTACGCGTGGTCTTAACGAGCCCTAGACCGGTGGGCACAGGGTGCAGAGCCGTGGTCGTTGGATGGACTCCACGTGGAATAATTTGAAAGTAGCAATGGTCGGTCTGCTTTTAAATATAATTATTCGAAAAAGACGATGTTCAGTTTGAACCAAAGAGGTCGTGGAAACGAAGAGCTTCAAAGCTGAAGACGAGAATTTGTCCATGGAGTTGGAGTACAAGTTCTCTTTCCCAATCTGGATAGCTTTCAGACGCAAGCTCCCTCCTGATAGCCCTTTCTTTACCCCTGGCAACGTGGAGCGAGAGCTGCTTGCTAAACAGGTCCACGTTTGTATTGGGTTTTTCCTATGCTGCTCAGACGTGCATCACAGCTTCTTCATATATGCGTGTTCATGTCTGATTGTCGGAGCTGCTGACGAAGTTTGAAGGGTGCTTTGTTGATTGTAGGTTGCTTTGGAGATAAGCGAGGAGGAAAAGCTTGAGATCAGTCGTCTGGAGGAGGAGCAGTCCTGGTAATGCACTGCTGTGGGACAGGCGACGATCACTTGATGATTGTTGGTTGGACACAGACAAAAAACAAGCATACACTGCCATGTTTTCATTTGTTAAATCAAAGTGATAATTATTGCAGAAAAAGGCTAACATATTGCAAACAAGCTCCAAAGTAATATCTTCAATAATGCCTACTGTGAAATATCACACTCGCCTCAAGTAAACGTCCTGCCCATTGCCTTTCTTTTGGATAGGCAACATCAAAAGCATGTTGGAGCTAGGTTGGTGATAACGTGTGCCTTGTTGAGAGTCGGAAGTTTCTTTTTGACATTCGTTGTTAATGAAAACAGTTATAGCGGACATGTATATTGCAGCTAGTCTTTTTTGATAGAATTAGAGGCATCGAACAGCATTTGTCATGGAGCAAGACTCTGCATGGCGTCTCAAATAGTTAAGCCAGCAAGATTTTATGCTTATCAGATTACCAAGTCAGTACATGACAAGGGATGGCTGCTACATAAAAGTTTGTCACAGTACAAACGAGCTAGTGGTCTGGTGTGATGCAATAGATGTGGTTTTATGTGACGCTACAATTCTCCTTGAACCTCAGGTACATTGTTTCTATTTTGCTCCCTATGTACAGAGGCTTTTGTAAACTGTCTGCAGCTTTTGATCTTGCCATCAAATGCTTGCTTTGTATCACTTCTACTTGGATGGCTTGCATCTCCATCTGCCAAATGCTTGCTTTGTATCACTTATATCCATATATTGGATTGCTTTCCTCTCCCATGCCATTACTGCTCTCTCTTTTTAAATCTGATTTTTTCCCTATATTCTCTATTTTAAAATCTGATTTTCTTCTTACATTCGGATATATCCCTTATCTTGTTTGCTAGGTTAGTTGCACTTGCTACTGGCCTAGCATTTTATCAGTGGTAGAGTAAAATTTCCCTGGATCTGAGTGTTTCTAGGAGATCTTGGCAACCTTAAACTTTTATTTCAGCTTTCTTTTGCGGCAAAGTCCTTGATCTGCAAGCCCAGATGGAAAAGAGACAGTTAAAGCAGTATATGGCCCTGATGACAGTCATAAGAAGCAGGACAGAGGTCAAGATGGACGCTTCAAGCTTTGAGATGCTTAAACACCTTTGTGGACTTTCATTTTTTATTATTCATAATAACATATTTCTAGTACGATGTTTGAAATTCGAGACTTCTCAGTTTTACAATCCAGCATGTTTCATTGTAGAGCAAGACAGTTTGGCTCTTGAGGAGGCAACATGTGAAGATGACACCCACCATCTAGTGTTGAGGACGTCTGTAGGGATGTTACTTTTTTTTTTTGCCGAAAAAACAGTGCTAGTTATATTACTTCGAGAACAAGATACAAGAGGTCAGCATTGTAGCTGACGGGCTGTGTTCACAAATCGGACGCAGCCCAAAAAGGTAACAAAAAGTAAAGCTCTCTCTCACGGAGGGATAAGGCGAGTGTGAATGAACAGCCATAGAGGTGGTGAGTAGCACCACCGAAGGCCCTGCGAAGTCTGCTCGAAGAAGAGGCCCTGTGTGTCCCAAACCCGGAGGAAGCGTCTCCGCTTCTCCCGACCGGCCCGGGAGTCCCCCTGTATCTGGTCCCACTGGCCTCTGAGGGTATGAATAATCTCGCTCCAAATATCAGTCATGATCTGGGCAGTCGATAAGGATGTGCCACCGAGGATCTGCGCGCAGCGCGAGATTCAAATGTGCCATCCTGCGATGCTGCTAATAATCTCCCAGACTGGCTGCCTCTCCTGAGCTCCTGTATCAGCCTCTGCTAGGTGCTGCGGGATACTCTCGAGCGGCCCCCATGTCCCCTGTGTGATAAGGAATGTGGGGTCTTGCTGACATGCCTCGAATAAGTGATGAAAACCAGGTGCGGTGCTGCACCAACAGAACGCGCCCCAAGTGATCAATCCTAGCTCCGGTGCTGCGCGAGTAAGAATCCCGAAAGTCCACCTCCACACTTCCTGGGCGCGAGTGCAACTCCACAGGCAGTGTTTTGGTGACTCCTCCTCCTCATGACAGATCTGACAACGTCCGTCCTGGCCTATTTGCCGCAACTAGCTCCCCACTGGAAGACCTTTGTGGGCAAGAAGCCACAGGAAGTAGGAGATCTTCCGCGGCCGCCAACTCTCCCACAAGGCCTTCCAGAAGGCCTGCAAAAAGAACCTGGAAATACCCTGTGCATACTAGCTGGGCCGCTGGGTGGGGGGCGGCTCTGCATCCTCCCAAGAACTCGCCTGCCCAATGTCGTGCTGTAGGCAAAGAAAGAGGTCGGCCCCTGACCTGTCACAATCTCTGGCCATCTCCACTCTCCTGGGTCCCAATCAAGCTCTGACAAGGCCCGCCCCTCCCAGAGCCAGAGCCGCCAAAGCTGCAGCTGATCCTGCTCTATGCTAGGATCGGTCCGCCAGACCTTCCCCATGAGGCCTACGACCCGAACCCTCTGCCATGGGAGTAGGGGGTCGATGAGCGCATCCTCTCTCCTGAGTCGTCCATCCCCCATAACCGCGAAGAAGGAAACAGAGGAGTCGTCCATCCGTCCTGCGACCACCAGTGGGATGCCACGGGGGTGAACTGCCCCAGCCAACGGTCATCACCATGCATAAGGATCTGAAGCTCAGGTGGAACCAACCAATCAGCTGGGATCGCGCCGTCGATCTCCGTACGTCTCGCCTGGGCTCCACGGGCACCTCCAGCTGCGTCTGCAAGATCAGCCGTCTCCAAATGTCTGTACGTGTCCCTCCAGACTCGAAGGGACCGGGCTGGCCCCCGCATCCAGCCATCCCACCTGATGTGTGATCTCTCCCCCAACTGAAGGCCCTCGGCATCTCTGACCTGATCATTCCAGATAAGCGGCTGGCGATCGATCTCCTCCTGACAGCTAGGAGGGGACTGAATGAGACTGAGGCGGAGCCGCCTCCAAACCATGAGGAGGCTATGAACGAGTGGGGAGCGGGGCTGAGTGAGCGGGACGGAAGTGAAGATCCGCCTGAGGGACCGAAGCCACTCTCCACCTCGGCGCGGGACACAAGAACCGACCCCCTGCTGAAGTAGCATCTTCCACGTCTGCCCCCCCGGGGTCAAACCGCGGATGACTAGCTTGCCTAACAGGGCCTGACTCTGAAGCTCTGGATCGATGACCCCCAGGCCACCCTCAGCCTGTGGAAGAATGACTGTCTGCCAAGCAACCTTGGCTCTGGTATCTCTGAGGCCATCCTCCCCGGACCAAAGGAAGTTCCGAACCAACCTCCTAAGCTGTGCCACGCTGGATCTCGAGAAACACCAACAGGAAGCCACATACCAAGCCGTGGCTAGGAGAACCTGGTTGACTACCAGGGCACGACCTGCAAGGGAGAGCTTAGCAGTGCTCCAGAAAGCCAGCTTCCGTCGGATGGAATCTAGCACCGGGAGAAACTGCTGAGCTGGCGTGATATCCAGGCCGACCTGAAAACCAAGATATCTAGCTGTCTGTCCTCGCGGAATCCACCTGAAACCCAAAAACCTCCCCCACTGAGAGCTCGCCCCGGGGTCAGTGAGAAAACCAACTGATTTGTTCCAGTTGATTTTCGCACCGGCAGCCGAACAGAAGATCTCTAGGGCCAACCTCACCCTCTCCAGCATCATCTCATCATCCTGGACATACAGTGCTGTGTCATCTGCATACTCCGAGTCCAGGAGCTCCGTGTCCTCCCGGAGAGGGAGGCGAACACCCCTGAGCCCAGTAGATCTCGCCCGAAGGTAGTAAGTCATAGCCTCAGCGAAGAAGAGAAACAGGTAAGGAGCCAGGGGGCAGCCCTGACGCACTGATCTCTCCAGACGAAAACGCTCACCCATCCTGCCGCCAATGATGACCCTGCTAGAAGTTGTCCTGTACAACGCTGAAATACCCTGAATCCATCCTGCTGGGAAACCTAGTCGCTCCAGAGTCCCCTCCAGAAAGGACCAGTCCACTCGATCGTAGGCCTTCTCAAAGTCGAGAAGTAGGATGGCTAGGTGTGACCCACTGTGCTGAGCCCACTCCGCTCTGCCTTTGAGAAGGTGAAGACATTATCCAGGATACTGCGATCCTGGACAAAGCCTGCCTGAGTGTCATGAATGAGGTCTGGAAGTAGAGGCCGAACTCTGGCGCTGATCATCTTGGCAAGGATTTTGTAAGCAGTGGTAAGTAGGGTGATCGGGCGCCACTGACGGATCTCCTGTCTATCTCCTCCCTTCGGGATGAGGCAAATTAGTCCCGAGGAGAGGCTCTCTGGCATATGACCGCTGCTGAAAATCCTCTGAAGAGCTGCTAGGAGGGGCTGATGGATCTGATCCCAGAAGGAGGTGAAGAATGCCCGGGATAGCCCATCCTCGCCCGAGCATTTCTGCCCGTCGATGGCCATCAAGGCCTCCAACATCTCGTCCGTAGTGAACGGTGCCAACAACGTCGCTTGCATGCTGGGCTGGACCAGGGATGGAATGTGCCTCCACACCTCCTCCCGGGAGCGTCGAGTGCGAGGGGCAAGCGGCTCTTGCTGGAAAAGAGTCCTATAGAAGTCGGTAGCCAACCCCAAGACCTCACCTGGATCCGTAACAATGTGCCCCTCTGCTGTCCTGAGACTCCGGAGCTGATCACTTGCTGCTCTCTGGCCATGCGTCCTGAAGAACTCCCTGCTCATCCGGTCACCCTTCCGAGCCTAGAAGGAGAGGGAGGTGTGATAGGAAAACTCTGACCGGTGCTGGAGGGTCTCCTCAAGAAGGGCTCTGGCTCGAAGGGCCTGGATCCGAAGCTCCTCCGAGCTCGGGGCTGCCTGCTGGAGTCGCTGAATGGAGGCGAGGTCCCTCCGAAGAGCTCTCTCTGTGCCCCACCACTCCTGTCGAACGTGTAGGGCTGCGAGCTGGCAAATCTGGCTGGACTCCTGCAAAGCCTGCGCCACCGAATCAACCAGGGCCACGCACTCGCCCCAATCTCTATCCCATAGACTGTAGATACTGCTGCGCACGTCCACCCTCGAGAAAATGGAGTCGGGAATCCGGCAGGAACGGGGGGGAAGGGCCTGGGCTGCCGAGTCTAATGATAGGAGCACAGGCGCATGGTCGGAAAGTGTCGTCCCTGGAACTATACCCGCCTGACCGCCTCTGCTAATGGCCCAATCACTAACATAAAATCTATCCAGCCTCTCCAGGAGTCTGCCTCCTTCCCTGCGGAAGCCCCACGAGAAGTCCAGGCTCCCGTGCCAATGCCGGAAGGACGGGTCTCTCCAACTGTCCCTACCTCCTGTCGCGAAGATGAAAGAGTCCCAAGCAGACTGCTCTGCCTGAGCCATACCTGTAAACTCCGGACCTCTGCCCTGCTGGTCCTCCAAGGTCTCCAGATTGTTGAAGTCGCCTCCAACAATCCAGGAATCCATGTCTGGAAGAATCCCTGTAA
This sequence comes from Dipteris shenzhenensis, assembly GCF_047967505.1. Classification (NCBI taxonomy): domain Eukaryota; kingdom Viridiplantae; phylum Streptophyta; class Polypodiopsida; order Gleicheniales; family Dipteridaceae; genus Dipteris; species Dipteris shenzhenensis. Next base: position 8,372,413 of record NC_141624.1, on the reverse strand, counting down.
GTGTCCTCCAGAAGGTGGCTCTGCACCGGAGGTCTGTGGGAGCATAAATGTTGAGGATTCCTATTTTGGAACCCTCCAGTTCCAGGCCTATCCAAAGGGCCCGGCCTGGGATCAACGTGCCATGACCGAAAACTCCTTGGGCTAACTGCTCGCACACGGAAGTACAGACACCTCCACTCCTCCCCTGTGCGCCGATCGAGGGCTCCCAATAAGTGTGGGAACGTCCAGGGAGAACCTTCCCGCAGCTACGAGAATGAGCCGCAGAAAGCTTGTGCTCCTGGAGCAGAAGTACATCCAAACGACCAATCACTGCTGGCTGAAGTTCCTGTCGCAAAATGAGCTTCCTGGGACCACAGGTGCCAGAAGAGTGAAACCTGTTCACATTCCAGGAGACGAGGTGTAGGCTCATGGTGAGGAATGGGAGGCCGCGAACAACGCGGTCGAAGTCGATGAAGAAGCTGACATTTCGGAGTGGAGGCGCTGTCGCTTATGAGAAGGTTTGGAGGGGGAGGCGGGGTCGTCCTGCCCGTTCTTCAATACCTTCAACAAAGGCGAGAGGCCTTTGGTGCCATGAGCAAATGCTTTCTCGAGCCAACTCGAGATCTCTGAAGTAGTCATCCCGTAGAAGGCTCGGAGTTTCTGAGGGGACCAGGCTCTGACATCCTGGGGGAGGGGCCATGACAGGGGAGGCCTGAGGATCACAATCAGTCGGAAGCGTTTGGCGGCGCAACGCCACCGCAGGCGTACATCGCCCTCGGACCACTGAGTCTCGAGAAGCTGCCCATCGGACGGGCCTATCCAAGAGCAAACCTGAGCGTGCGTTTGCTCTCTGAGAGCCTCCCAGACCGAGTCGTCTGTCCAGGTCTCGGTGCCGTCGCTGAGGAACGTGAAAGCAAAGCTAGGAGCATCCCTAGGGGCCAAGGCGGCAATCTTCCCATCCGCCCCTTTGCGGAGCAGGAAGATACTGATGTCGAGACAAGCCGTAAGGTCCCGAGGTCGGCCACATCCAAGTAGTCCCAGGGGCCAGATCTGTAAAAGTCTCGAGGAAGCTCTCTCTCCTGAAGCTGAGACCCATCAGAGTCTGCCACTGAGGGGCTAGCAGACAGGGAAGCCTGCTCCAGTGGTGGTGTAGACTCAGGGTGTCCTGCCAGTGGAGGGGGGGGGGGAGGAGGCTAGGGGGTAGGCGACTCAGACTCCACGGAGGCGACTAGCGGAGGAGGTGGAGGGGAAACGGGGGCTGCCCTCGGCTGGGAAGCCGTCGGTGCAGCTAACTCTGCAGGAGAGTGGAGAGAGACGGGGGGAGGGGGATGGGGATGCATCTGGAACTGGGGCTGAGGAGGAGGAGGAGACTGAGGAGGAAGAGGCGGGGGCTGAAGCTGCGGGTCGGGAGAAGGGGGGTGAAACTGGGGACGGGGTTGGGACTGAGTGGAAAGGGGCGGGGGAGCGGAAGAGAGGGGGATCTGAGGCTGTGAAGGGCGGGCTACCGTCGAAGAAGAAGCTCTCCCAGGTCCCTGGGGCGGCTGCCTGTCAGGTCTCTGAGGTGTTGCTACAGGAAGGGTAGCCTCTGCCTCCTTGCCTTTATCCGAAATCTTCTTGTTCTTTCCTCTTTTCCTTCTAACCTCAGTCCAACCGCCCACTAACTCTTGGCCGGACTCCGGCTGCCTCGGCTCCTCCTGACGTGGCTGTCCGGAGGGGGGGGCGGGGGCGGAGGGGGCGGGGGCGGGGGAGGCCGAGAAGAGCTGGCGAAACGTGGACAAACAGCCGCCAAGTGCCCAAAGCCGTGGCACCTCAGGCACTGGCCTGGTTGTCTGGTGACTACCATGCTTTGGGTGATGCTGCCGGCATCTGTCACGATCTCGATCACTGCAGGGAGAGTCGCAGGATCCGCCACAGCCACACGGACTCGGGGGGCTCCTGCCGTAGTCACCGCGTCAGCGAAAGTGTCATGCATAACCCAGCCAAAATGGGAGCCCAGGTCCCTGACAATCGGCTGCAGCTCAGCAGCAAGACTTGGAAAAACTAGCGTCACTAGATGGCGAGGTATACGGAACCGAACATCAAAATCCGCTGCGCTGAATCCACGGTACCACGAGACTATCATGATAATCTTTCCATCTACCGACGTGGGGGAACCAGCAATCAGGTTGCTCGCAGCTTTCTCATTGGAGAGTTTGAGCCAGAAGATGCCCCTTCCCATAAGGGCCACCTCCTCAATATGGCCATCCTCTAGCATGAGAGTGGACTGGAGCCAGTCCCTAATGGTTGATCTGGAGGGAGAGTGTCCAATGACTCTGCCGTAAACAGAGGTATGGGCAAAGTCATTGGCAACCTCCTGAACCCGAGATGATTGTTGCTCTGTCAAGATAACGCGGTAGGCATCTGGAGAGGGAGGGGCCGACTGGGCCTCCGGTTCCGGGCAGGGAGCCGCCATACCGCCAAGACAAACTGCGAGCTTCCGATGAAGAAAGGCTGCCACCCAAAAAAGGGGGGGATAGAAGCGGGAGGGTGGAGCCTGGGTGTGAAGAGGACGGTTGCGGAGGCGGAAGGCGGGGAGAATGGAGGGCGGAGGACGGAGGAGGCGAAGTGGAAGGCCGGGAGGCGGAGGTGACGCGGGGTGGGGGAGTGGGGACGGAGAGCGAGTGAAGTGAGGAGGAGGCGGGAGCGGGGGGAAGGCGGGGCGGGGCGGGAGGTGGTGGGGTGGAGGGCGGGGCGGAAGGGCGGGGCGGAGCGGAGTGAGGGGGCGGGAGGTTCGGGGGCGGGAGGGCGGGGTGAAGGGTGCGGGGAGGAGCGGAGGGCGGAAGGGAGCGGGGGGTGGTGTGGCGAGGGGCGGGGAGGTGAAGCGGGGGGCGGGGGAGGAGCGGAATGGGGGCGAGGGGGCGGGTGAAGCGAGGGGGCGGGGAGGGTGAGGCGGAGCGACGAGGGGGGGGGGTGAGGTGAAGCGAGGGGGGGGGGCGGCGTGAGTCGAGGTGAGGCGGAGGGGGGGCGAGGGGGAAGGGAGCGGAGAGGTGAGATGAGGTGGAGAGGCGAGGGGGGGGCGGAGGGGGCGAGGGGGGGTGAGAGAGGAGGCGAGGGGCGTGGCGAGGCGAGGTGAGGCGGCGGGTGAGGGGGGGGTGAGGGCGGAGAGGCAGGGGTGGGGGTGGTCGAGGCGAGGAGGAGGAGGAGCTAGGGGGGGGAGGTAGAGCTAGCGGGGGGGGGAGGGGAGGCTCGCAGGAGCGTCGCTTACAAATCGTAGGGATGTTACTGAAACACCCCCAACCAGGTCTGACCTCGATAGGGTGTAGCCCTTTAAGCAAGAATTATATACTAATCAAACATACAGGAAGAAACCTCTTAGGGTTGATGTTGGAAAGGTCACCTCCCCATCTGTAAGCCCCCAAATGAGGACAGCATGGGGGAGGGAGACCTAGGGCAAGATCTGCCCAGAGAAAAGGGAAAGTGGGGCCTGCCACATGGGCAGCACCTCACAGCAAACAGGGCGGGGCTAGCCCAGGGCAAAGGCACACTTGTGGCGAGCGTTGTCGGCAGGCTAATGGCCTGCAACAGGCGCATGAACAGGGCGGGGAGAACAGCAACAGGGTTGGCCAGAAAGGAGGGCTGGTTGGGCTGGTTGGAACCAGCCAACCAGGCCCGGGATGGAGCAGACCAAGGGACTGGGCCCCTGCATGGAATGGAGGGCCAAAGGCCCAGCTTTATAGAGCCCCACAGGTCGGTGGGGGGCACAGAGGAAGTCGGCCAGCAGGTTGGCCACATTGAAGGGCCCAAAAAAGGGCCTGGAATAGAGCCCTCATAGGGGGGGCTGCTGGGTCGGCCAGTAAACCCTCATGGGTCGGTTTTTGGGGCAGGGAGTCAGCCAGCAAGGCAGGGCCTGGAGCCCTATATAAGGGGGCATTTGCAGCCCCATATCACATCCACCAGGGCAGCCTTCATGGAGCTAGTTTGGAGCAGAAGAGCAGCACACTTTGGGCCTACATCAAAGAGGACCAAGGCTGGCTGTGTACTACAGACAGCTTGAAGAAGGGCAGCACAAACCTAGGCTGACACTCAGGGCAGCAAGGTGCAGGGGATCAGACACGGAGACTAAGGTCTACATATGCTCATCAGGGAGCATGTGGACTCAGGGATCTAGGAGTGTCTCAGAGCTAGTAAGACAGCATCTTTTGGTGAGGATAAAGGACCATGGTTTGGTGGGACTTTAGACCTTTGTTGTATTGTGTCCATTGGACGGAAATATTTTGTTGGTCCTATATCTCTTTTGAGCATGGAAGCACATTAAGTAATGAAGTTTGTGATTCCACCCACACCACCACTGTGTGAGCTCCCCCTCTGTTGGTTGATTTCTAACAGTTGAGCTAGCAGCTCACCGCCCAGCTGTAGGGCTGGTATTTCGAGCCACCTAAGGTGTAGACCACCGCAGAGCTTGCCAGCATCAGGGTCAAATCATGTGTCCCATACCACACGACCCTTCCCCTAGCTACAGATCTCTGGCCAACAGGTCTAACATCCACATGAGACATCCAACTCCATATGTTCCAGCACAATCTAATACAAAGTCTAGGGCTTGCATTCATAAGCCTAGCCTAGCTATCTTTAGCAGCTAGCCCTAAATTTGGGCTTCATGCGTAAAGTAGCTTTACTTCCACAAAGGGCTTAAACCCTCAGTTTGATCTTCTAACCCCAAATCAAATCCTAGATCTTAGGTTAGCCTACCCTTGACCCTAGACGGTCTAGTCTTAGCTAGCCGCTAGGTAATTCCATTATGGATATAACAGTTACAGTAGTTTGTTTGAGCTATGCATGATGGAATTTATTGTTTTCAGCCTTATGTGTAAGTACCACTAGATTGAAACTGCAGGGTTTGTTTTGTTCTATTGATTTTGAGCCATCTAGATTTGTGTTTTTTGCCATATTAGTGGAGATAAGAATTTAGTCATGTGAAACTTCTATCCAAAGTTGCAGCCTGTTGATATTGTGATAATTTCTCTATTACTGGCAGTCATATTTGTAGAAGCTCTTGTTTCCAAGATTTTTACTAGATTTGGTCCTTTTAGAGAGACTGATTTATTGACCAAGTGACAGAAATTGTGGAGGTCAATCCAATAATATCAATTACAGAAAAGTGAATGCTTGGTTTCCATGTCCAAGGCTGGAATAGGGCAGCATGAGGCCATAGTTGGGCTGGAAAAAAGGTCGAGTGGGGGCTCAAATAGCCCAAGTATTGGCTGGCTATTACACAGACTGGTCTGCCAGTTTGTAGGGTTTGATTAGATCTCGACTGCTATCTGGTTGGCCAGATCAAGGTAGGTCGACCTGCCTTCTATGTCTGAGTCAGCTAGTTTATGAGACGGGGGTGTTGAAATTGAGGAAGCGAGAGGGGAGTGCACAACCACAATGAGCCAAGCGTACACTCGATTGTTGCAAATCAAGGGAAAAGGGGTATATATATACATGAGTGAAAAAGGGTTGCTCTCTTTGGTCGACAGTCTAGTCCACTTGTGATCCAGCTATGACACTTGTGGGATGAAGTGCACTGTACATGCTTTAACACACAGTCTTAGATTGTACTGCATAAGCAGTAGGTATATTTTTGCATTTTACAACTTGTGATCCTTCTCTTTATGAAGTCTGAATGGAATAGCTGAAGAAACCTGTATAATGTACCTTGGTTGAGAATGGATGATGCTAGACCACAAGAGATGCGGTCCTAAAACTATCTGATTATTGTCCTTTTGGAGAAAATGACTTTGCATGGATTTTACAGCTTATTAAGCAGTAGGTTTACCCAAGAGATTCGGAACCCAGATGACAGCTTATGCCTGGATGTTCATGAGAACATAAGCGCAGCTTTTCTTACAAAGTTATTTTTACTTGTGTTTTCTTATTTGCTCTTAATTTTGTTGAATTTCTTTACAAACTCCCTTCTTCCCTTTGTTATTTTGCTTGTTTGATAAATATGTCAATTTGTAAGATTGAATATATTATAGTCTTATGAAGATACATATTGACGCCTAATGCAGTGAAGTTGTATTGTCTCTGGGGCTTGAGTTTGAAATAAATGGATATTCTGCTAAAATGGTGTCACATTGGACTGCTGTCTTGGGAGACCTAACTATGGTTAATTGATGATCGGATTGTGTGGCATTTGAGACGAGTTGCTGCAAGGCATGCAGACGTGGCAAATAGTATTATCCTGCCATGTGTCAACTATGTGGCTGTCTATCTTGCCATGTGTCAACGGTGTGCCTGAGGTGATATTGTGGCAGGATTGTGCTTGGAGATTTTGTTGCCATGTGTTCTAATTAAGGGATTTCTTTTTTTTTGTAGGAAGAGATAAGCTTCGTTGATGGCCATGTGTCACGACTTCCTCATCGTGTTTTTACTTGTGATGGCACCGTTTGGAATTATTCAGGCTGTTGTTTGCTGCTCCTGTGCCTTCGTCGAAGGCATGGATCTCAATATTTGTGTGCGGTGTGTGCACTTCTTTGCAGCTGGTTGGCTGTAGCAAGCTATCTTTTTCTCTAACATGGTATTGGTCTAGTGTCTTGGAGATCAACAACAAGACGGCCGACTCCAAATTGAAGCATGCTGACCTTGCCGAGGAGCAAGGAGTAGCGAATTAAGGGGTGTGTTGACTTGCTTGAATGCAATAATGGGGCAAAAGACTTCATATCATCTACACCCTGCCATGGGATGCAGTTCCCTCTTTTTGACCTATGATGAGTCTGGGAAGTTGGACGGAACCAACTATACCATATGGAAAGTGAAGATCTGAGTTACAATTCCACATAGTGTGAAGGAGTGGAACCCGAAAGATGCAGTTGCTCTCTCCATGATGGGACAAATGTGGATGTTGTGATACCTCATATCGAGTTGGCAGATGCGGCACACGAAGCATGGAAGAATTTATAGGATCTTTATGAAAGCAAAAACACTGGGAGAATCATCGTACTCCAGAACCAATTGCTCACAATAATAATGGGGCAAGGAAAGTCAGCCCATGACTTCCTTGTGAAGGTGAAGATTCTTCCCAATTCAGCCAATATTTATGAGAGCGATTGAAGAGTGGAGCACACAATTAGACTTTGTGGTGGAGCCTGGAAGGTGTTGCTCAGCCTTGGGGTTTGAGGACTAGTCCAGTACCACCTGTAGAGATGGAGGAGCTCACTCAGCTGAGGGAAGCATAAATACAGACTTATACAAAGGCACTGAAGAAGTGGGTACTTCTGTGAGGTACCAGACTGAGTTTTGAGGTTGTAATTCATTGGAGATTTCAGTGGTTTGCTTTGGGATGGTTTTTTGTACAAGAATTCTCAGTTAAATGGAGAATGGAGGATAAAAGCTTTCCGTACAAACAAAGGGGGATTTCTCATTGCAGAGGCTTTCAATGCCATCTGCAAGACTACTCTTTAGATTAGTGGCAAAGACTTCGACAAGCTGAAGTTGCTGATCATTGGATCTGATCATGAGGCTTCTCCAGAGTCCAAGACAAACTTGTTGTGTGATGGTGGAAAGTTCGGGTAATGATCCTGTCAAAGCCTCACAGGTGGAGATGTGGGATCTGAGAGATCAAAAGAGGACACAAGCGTGCAAGGAGAGAAACAGTGGGTGAACTATAATTTTCCAGAGAGAGCTAGAGAGATTCCTACCAAGTGGGGATCAATTTGGAGCAATGACAAGGTCTCACTATGAAGGAAGTCAAGGACCATGACACAGACGGTTCTGGATTGATGTTGGGCTCAAGCAGACCCACAATCCATGATACTTTGCAGTTTCTATCTTTTGGCGGGGTCACTAGATGGAATCTGTTGGTGCCTTGGGATTCTGAACACTCCGGAGTGTTTGCGACTTGGAATTGTAATTGTTCCAGTGTTGCAGATTGGACTTTGTTGTTCATGATGATGAACGATGCGGAGAAGGATCTAGAGATACAGCAGGTGTGGGATACAGGACCAGACGATGAAGAGTTCTTCAACAAGCTTCTGCAAGGGAGTTGATGGAGCATTTCTTCGCAGAGTGCTTATGGGACCATGGTGTGTCATCAGGAGGAGTGTTGGATAACTAGGGATGTCCCACTTGTTAACTCCCATATGAAGGAGTGCAACAGGGCTTGACACTTGTAGCAATATGGGTGAGAGCACTGTCATGTGGGCAGCAAACAGGCTGCCTCATATCACGTCAAAGTAAAAAGCAAGTTTTCTCTTTGGAATCTTTTATGGGAGACAGGAAACAAGAGAAGCATCCTTCATATGCTGTAACAGTAGCTTCACCTTTGCCTAACACTAGGAAAAATGAGGTCATTCTTCTTCTACAACATTAAGTTCTCCTTCTAAAAAAGGAGAACAATGAGCTGAAGCACAAGTTCCAAGAGCTTGAAGAGAGAGTAAAGTGGCTGAGAGTAAACTAGAAAAGGCAAGTCCCATTGCAGCTCTAAATGATGAAGCTGCCGTTAGTCAAATGGAAGAGATGCATGAGAAGCTCAAAGGAGAAGTAAAGAGCTCCTTAGATACACAAATGTCTACTCGACTACAGAAGGAAGTTAAAGAGCAAGCTGATAGACTGTGCAACTCAAGAATGCAGAGGATCGGAGGTTTACCAAACAACTGGTAGAAAAGTAGGAGCACATGCAATCCTTACCTTCGAGTCAAAAGCTGAGAGAACTGAGGTTGTCAGACAATCGAATAAGCTAAAAGGATTAAGAGTGTGGGTGGTAGAGGAACTCACAAAAGCTTAGCTTGAGACTAAGACCTTGGAGTTTGCAAAGGTAAAGGAGGCCAGAAAAGAAAGAAAATGGGTGGTCTTTCGGGATGGCAAGGCTTTGATCAGAGACTTCAAAGCCAAGTCCATAAACTCTCAGCCTTCTGTCTTAGTGCCTTTTGTTCATCTTTTTTAGTTGAACAAGTTGTATATGTTGGAAGTAATATAATTCAATCATCTTTCTTTTGAAAAAAAAAAAACAGTCATTAGCACTAAGTGGGTCTACAGATTGAAGTAGAAAGCTGATGATAGTGTTGACTGCTACAAAGACCACCTTGTTGTTGCAAAAGGCTATGTCCCCCAACATGACATTGCTCCCGCTTCATGCATTACGACCATTATGCCACCATTGTAAAGCCTATTTGGCTATCTCACGGCATCGTGCACATTATTTCAGCCTTGTAAAGCCTCTTGGCTATTCCCGACATCATTGCCACAAGCCTTGTAATACAGATCAGATTTTATATACTACAGTTCTATCTTCACCGACGGTTCAGAGATTTCACTTGGCATAGTCAGTGTATTTGCAGTTGATTCATATAGAGATCTTCACCACACTTTTGAGTATATTTCTTGCACCATGTCGACTAGCAATCTCAATCTGGAGGCATTTGCTAAGTTAGACAACTTCAATTACAGTACATGGAAATACCGAATGGAGATCATTCTTGTACTTCAGGACAAATGGGAGTATGTCGATGGGTCTACACCTAGACCATTGGCCGATCCTGTCACAAGTAGCTCTACTCCATCTGTTGTCACAGCACCAGCAACGGGATCTACAACGGGATCTACATCTACACAAACAGTGTCCGAATCAGTAGTAGATCCTGCCATTGGTTGAGCTCAAGTAGAATGGGATAAGAAAGACAAGTATGCCCATCACCTGATCAAGCAGAATGTGCAAGATGTCATGCTAGGACAGCTCAACACAATCAAAACATCAAAAGAAGCATGGGATATGTTCGCAGCTCTCTACGAGTCCAAGAACACATCCATGATTCTCACCCTGAGAAACCAGATCAACCAGAGTTTCCGCAACAGCAGTGAAACCGGTCATGCTTATGTACTTCGCATAAAAGACTACAACAATCAACTTGCAGCAGCAGGAACCTCGTTGAAATGGTTCAAGTAATCCTGATGGACTAGGAGAGGGATACGAGAATCTAGTCCAGAGTATTGCCATCCAACGGCAAATTTCGACACTGGAAGAACTTCAGTCAGTCCTACTTAGTGAAGAATTCAGAACTCAGGCCATTCAAGCACGTAAAGGTCATTCTAATGATCATGCATTCACAGCTTCAGATAGAAGCAAAGGCAAAGGGAGAGGTAGATCATATCAGAAAAGTGGTCATCATCAACAATAAAATCAAAGTCAGCATCAGCATCAGCATGAGCATCATTCTTAACAGCATCAGAATCAGCAAAGAGGAAATCATTCCAACCAAGGAAGATTTCAAGGATGAGGGAATGCATCCACTAATGTGTCAAACATTCAGTGCAACTACTGTCACAAGTTTGGACACTATGAAAGAGATTGCCGTAAGAAGCAGTACGACCAAGGCGGTCAATCCAGCAGTAATCGAGGGAATTCTCGAGGCAGAGGAAATCATCGTGGTGGACATTCTAGTCATAGTCATTTTGCAAATGAACATGGAAATATGTTTCTTGCAAGCGAGAAATTGCATCAGATTGATACAGTGTACCTAGACACTGATTTCAATCCCAAAGAGAATTACAGCTATCAAGTCGACCAAGTGAAACAGGATCCTTGGTATATCGACAGCGGTGCATCATCTCATATGACAAATCATCAGGAATGATTCACGGAAATGAAGCCATTAGAAGGATAGAAAAATGTCATCTACACAGCAGACAATACACCAAATCCAGTTCAAGGGACATGTGTTATCCCTATGAACAATTTCACTGGTACAAAAGGATTAGTCAAAGATGTGCTCTATGTTTCGAAGCTCAACAAGAACCTTTTATCAGTAGGTCAAGTGACCGAACACAATTACAAAGTCATCTTCGATGGTGATGAATGTACTATCAGAGATAAATCCAAAAGATGTCAGTTAGTAGCAAAAGGTGTCAAGGAAGGACGCTTATACAGAATGCTAGCTACAGTACTAGATAAGCATGCCATATTAGCTCAACCGCAACAGATGCCACTATGTGCAAAATGGCATAAGAGAGATGGTCATGTCAATTTCAAGTACTTGTTAGATCTCAGGAATCAGAATATGGCAATTGGGATTCTGAAGCTACAGTTTCTTGGAAAAGTTTGTGAAGCATGCTGCTTCGGCAAACAAAAGCGAACCAACTTTGTCAGAAGTACCTCCCGTGCACAAGGTATTCTTGATTTGATACATACAGATATATGGGGTTATGCGGAGACCCGCAGCATCAATGGTTCACTTTACTACTTGACCTTCATCGACGACTATAACAGATATTGTTCGGTCTACTTTCTGAAAGAGAAACCTGAAGTGTTTTTCAGATTTCAAGAATTCAAAGCCATGGTAGAAAACCAAACAAGTAGAAAGATCAAGGTCATGAGATCAGACAGAGGAGGTGAATACATGTCTTTAGCATTCATGAGCTTTTACAAAAATCACGGCATTCGAAGACAATTCACATGTGCAGATACTTCTCAGCAGAATGCAAGAGCTGAAAGGAAGAATGGGACTTTAGTTGACAGTGCTAGAGCAATGCTTGTGAAAAGCATCTTCCAAATCAGTATTGGGCAGAAGCAATAGCTACAGCAAACTACTTGCTTAATCGGCTTCCTACCAAATCGATACAGGGTATGACTCCTTATGAAGCATTCACTGGACACAAGCCACATATTGGGCATCTCCGCATATTTGGTTACATAGCATATGCCCACATACATGATGTCATCGTAGGAAATTGGATGCAAAGTCACGCAAATGTATCATGGTTGGCTACAGTGAAGAAAGCAAAGCATACAAATTGTATGATCCCATCAATCGCAAAGTCATCAAAGATATAATCTTTGATGAGGAATCAGAATGAAAAACCTCACCTACACAGGAGATAGAAGCATCGACTTCATAGTCATCTACAGAACAGGTTGATAAAGAAGAGTAAGAATTGCCAGCAATACCTCAAGCAGAGCCACAATAGCTCAGACGGTCTACTAGGGAAAGCAGACCTCCAGCCAGATTGACCTATGCTCAGAAAGGAAAAACAATTCAGGTGGAAATCACCAACTATGCTCTTATGACTACCATCATGGCTACAGAAGAGCTAGTGTACTTCGAAGACGCAGTAGACAAGCCAGAATGACAAATTGCTATGAATGAAGAAATGGATGCTTTGTATAAAAATAACACTTGGGAATTATGCATCCTTCCACCAGGAAAGAAGGCCATAGCAAATAAATGGGTATACAAAGTGAAGTACAATCCAGATGAAAGTATTCAAAGATACAAAGCCAGACTAGTTGCAAAAGGATTTGCACAACAATATGGTCAGGACTATGATGAGACTTATGCTCCAGTAGTAAAGATGGATTCCATACGGTTCTTGATATCACTAGCGACACTTAGCAAATGGAATGTGTATCAGCTTGATGTCAAGAATGCATTTCTCAATGTTATCTATATGAGGAAGTCTACATGCAACAACCAGCAGGTTATGTTGAACCAGGAAAGGAGAAAAAGGTTTGCCATCTCAAGAAAAGTCTCTACGGCTTAAAGCAAGCATTCAGAAGTTGGTACAGCATAATTGATAAGTATTTTGCTGATCTGGGATACATGAAATCCAATGTAGATCATACTCTCTACTACAAAGTTCAAGGGGAAGACATTACTATTGCACTTTTATACGTAGATGATCTGATTGTGACAGAAGCAAGGATAGCTTCATCAGAAAATTAAAACAAGACTTATCTGCAGAGTTCGACATGAAAGATTTTGGACTTATGTACTATTGTCTTGGAATTGAGTTCTGGAGAGATTCAGATAGCACATTCATGAGTCAGCTTAAGTATGTTGACAGTCTCCTGAAGAAGTTTCATATGGCAGATTGCAAGATTGCAGCCACTCCCATGGAACAGAGTTTGAAACTTACTAAAGATTCAGAAAAGCCTACAGTCAATGACAAATACTACAGGCAGCTCATTGGATCTCTTATATATCTGACAATCACACGGCCAGATATTTGTTATGTAGTAAGCTCACTAGCACAGTTTATGGCAAATCCAAAACAGTCTCACTGGAATGCAGCCAAAAGAGTCTTGAGATACATAAGAGGTACAAGACAATTTGGGATAGAATACAGAGGAAGTCATCCACGGTTGCATGGGATACTGTGACAGTGACTATGCCGGAGATCATGAGACTAGGAGATCGACACAGGGATATGCATTTTTCCTTGGTTAAGGTGCTATATCATGGTTGTCAAACAAACAGCCAACTGTTTCTTTGTCTTCGACTGAAGTAGGATATAGAGTACTCACTACATGTGCATGTGAGGCTATATGGCTCAGAAGACTATTGTCAGAAATAGATTACTTTGAGGAGTCAAAGCCAACAATAATATACTGTGATAATCAATTGGCTCAAGCATTGGCAAAAAATCCAGTATATCACTCTAGTACAAAGCATATTGATGTCAGAGAGCACTTCATCAGAGAAAGAGTGTTACTTGGTGACATCACACTGTAGCATTGTGATAGCAAAGAAAATGTTGCAGACATCTTTACCAAACCACTCGGTAAAGAGCTATTCGAGAAACACCGACTAGCTCTTGGTTTGACGCAGAGGAAGGACATTCCCATTAAAGGGGTGTGATGGAATGTAATGAATGCTCAGTCCTTCTTCGATTCCCCAGAATCATCATCTTGAGGGAAGGCCTACTTCATGATGTTGATCTTCAGGGAAGGTGTTGAGAGTTCACGCTCAATATCATGTGATCATGTGTACATAGCACCATCACGTGATCATATGTGCATAGCACTAACCTTATAGAGTGCTATAAAGGAAAGGGTTAGATTCCCTAACCCTAAAAGGGTTGTATATATTCTATTTTTTCAACTAAATCTAGTGTACAGTTAGTCATTTGTGGTGTGCTCTCTAGCTGTGCCCTCTCTCCTCATCTTCTCTCTTCTCCTCTCCCCTCTTCATATTTTGTCAGTATGACCTTGTAGGCCAGCTAGGACTTCAGTCGACCCTCAGGTTGACTTCATTGATCAACCCTTTGGATGAATTTGGGGCTTCTATAGGCCACCACATGTACTTTCTTCATTATCCATTTGCAAGTACTTGGAGTTTCCTCAGCTTTTGTTTGCTCCCTTGCATTCCATCTCCATCCATTGCTCCTCACAACCTATAAATTTAAGCTTTTTTGAAAGGGGAGGAGGCGACACAACATGACAGATGGGATACTTAAAGAGAAACTAGGCGAACCACCATGACGGGCGTTCAAACACTCTTCCTCTACCCACCTCTAATGATTTTTTGGCATGGCAGGGACGTACTGGGCTTGTAAATGAAACCTCGCACTGAGGTCTGCTAAGGTTGCATACACACTAATCAAATTGAGTGGTTTGGACATGTTTTGTAATAACAAGCTGTAGCAATCAGCTACATACCAGAAGGAGAATCTAATAAAATGGAAAGGCCAATGTTTCAGAAGCCAGCTTCTCTCTTTTGATACACAACCCTTTCGGCTTGCTGAGATGTTAAGGAACCCAATGGTGGCCTTGAACTGTGGGAAAGAGAAGGGGGTCAGGGGACAAATATTTGTAAAAGATTTTATCAACGTCATCTGACTTGCCATTTTGGTAAGTCAAGCCTAGGCTACTGTCTTGCCAAGTCTTTAATGGTGAGACTGAAGACAGAAGACTTTCAATTTTTGTTAGATGAATGATTATTGGCATCGGAACGAAATCCATACAAAAACTGTCTGCAAACCTACATGTAAAGTAGACTGAGCCTTGTTGACAGGAGTCTGATTGATAATTCTCTATACTCTTGGTATAAAAGAGCACAGAAGCAGGACAATATATGCATGTTTGAGCGAGCCTCCCCTCCCCTCCCGCAACCTCTACCTCCCCCTAGCTCCTCCTCGCCTCGACCACCCCCACCCCCCTGCCTCTCCGCCCTCACCCCCCCTCACCCGCCGCCTCACCTTCGCCGCTGCCGCCGCGTCCCCTCGCCCTCCGCTCTCACCCCCTCGCCCCCCTCCGCTCTCACCCCTCGCCTCTCCGCCTCACCCCTCGCCTCTCCGCTCCCTCACCCCCTCGCCCCTCCGCCTCACCCCGTCTCACCCCGCCCCCCCCTCGCTACGCCTCACCCCACCCCCTCGCCGCTCCGCCTCACCCCCCCGCCCCCTCGCTTCACCCGCCCCCGCCACCCCACTCCGCTCCCCCCGCCCCCCCCTTCACCCCCCCGTCCCCTCACTACACCGCCCCCCGCCCCTCCTGCCCTTCCGCTCCGCCCCGCCCCTTACACCCCGCCCCCTCCCGCCCCGCCCCGCCCCTCCCCCGCTCCCGCCTCACCTCACCCGCTCTCCGTCCTCACCCCCCACCCCGCGTCACCTCCGCCCCTCGGCCTCCCGCCCTCGTTTCCACCGCCCTCCGCCCTCCATCCTTCCCGCTCTCCGCCTCCGCTCTCGACTGCGCCTCCGCTTCCCCCGCCCGACTCACGTCACCCCGGTTCGCCTCACCTGTCTTCTTCACACCCAGGCTCCACCCTCCCGCATCTATCCCCCCTTTTTTGGGTGGCAGCCTCTTCTTCATCGGAAGCCTCGCAGTTTGTCTTGGCGGTATGGCGGCTCCCTGCCCGGAACCGGAGGCCCAGTTGGACCCTCCCTCTCCAGATGCCTACCGTGTCATCCTGACAAAGCAACAATCGTCTCGGGTTCAGGAGGTTGCCAATGACTTTGCCCTTACCTCTGTTTATGGCAGAGTCATTGGACATTCCCCCTCCAGATCAGCCATCAGGGACTGGCTCCAGTCCACCACTCTCATGCTAGAGGACGGCCATATTGAGGAGGTGGCCCTTATGGGAAGGGGCATCTTTTGGCTCAAACTCTCCAATGCGAAAGCTGCGAGCAACCTGATTGCTGGTTCCCCCACGTCGGTGGATGGAAAGATTATTATGATAGTCCCGTGGTACCGTGGATTCAGCGCAGCGAATTTTGATGCTCGGTTCCGTATACCTCGCCATCCAGTGACGCTAGTTTTTCCAGGTCTTGCTGCTGAGCTGCGGTCGATTGTCAGGGACCTGGGCTCCCACTTTGGCTGGGTTATGCACGACACTTTCGCCGACGTGGTGACTACGGCAGGAGCCTCCCGAGTTCGTGTGGCTGTGGCGGATCTTGCGACTCTCCCTACAGTGATCGAGATTGTGACAGATGCCGGCAGCATCACCTAGAGCATGGTAGTCACCGGACAGCCAGGCCAGTGCCTGAGGTGTCACGGCTTTGGGCACTTGGCGGTTGTTTGTCCACGATTCGCCAGCTCTTCTCGGCCTCCCCCGCCCCCTCCCCCTCCGCCTCCTCCCCCCCCCTCCGGGCAGCCACGTCAAGAGGAGTAGAGGCAGCCGGAGTCCGGTCCAGAGTTAGCTAGCGGTTGGACTGAGGTTAGAAGGAAAAGAGGAAAGAACAAGAAGATTTTTGATAAAGGCAAGGAGGCAGAGGTTACCCAATCTGCAGCAGCACCTCAGAGACCTGACAGGCAGCCACCCCAGGGTCCTGGGAGAGCTTCTTCTTCGACGGTAGCCCGCCCTTCACAGCCTCAGGTCCCCCTCTCTTCCGCTCCCCATCCCCTTTCCACTCAATCCCAGCCCCTTCCCCAGTTGCACCCCCCTTCTCCCGACCCGCAGCTTCAGCCCCCGCCTCTTCCTCCTCAGTCTCCTCCTACTCCTTCTCAGTCTCAGTTCCAGATGCATCCCCATCCCCCTCCCCCCGCCTCTCTCAGCTCTCCTGCAGAGTTAGTTGCACCGACGGCTCCTCAGCCGAGGGCAGCCCCCGCTCCCCCTCCTCCACCTTCCCCGCTAGTCGCCTCCGTGGAGTCTGAGTCGCCTACCCCCCAGCCTTCCCCCCCTTCCCCTCCACTGACAAGACACCCTGAGTCTACACCACCACTGGAGCAGGCTTCCCTGTCCGCTAGCCCCTCAGTGGCAGACTCTGGTGGGCCTCAGCTTAAGGAGAGAGAGCTTCCTCGCGACTTTTACAGATCTGGCCCCTGGGACTACTTGGATGTGGCCGACCTCCGAACCTTCCCTGCTTGTCTCGACATCAGTATCTTCCTGCTCCGCAAAGGGGCGGATGGGAAGATAGCCGCCTTGGCCCCGAGGGATGGCCCTAGCTTTGCTTTCACGTTCCTCAGCGACGGCACCGAGACTTGGACAGACGACTCGGTCTGGGAGGCTCTCAGAGAGCAGACGCATGCTCAGGTTTGCTCCTGGATAGGCCCGTCCGGTGGGCAGCTTCTCGAGACTCAGTGGTCCGAGGGTGACGTGCGCCTGCGGTGGCGTTGCGCCGCCAAACGCTTCAGACTGATTGTGATCCTCAGGCCTCCCCTGTCATGGCCCCTCCCCCAGGATGTCAGAGCCTGGACCCCTCAGAAACTCCGAGCCTTCTACGGGATGACTACTTCAGAGATCTCGAGCTGGCTCGAGAAAGCATTTGCTCATGGCACCAAAGGCCTCTCGCCTTTGCTGAAGGTGTTGAAGAACGGGCAGGACGACCCCGCCTCCCCCTCCAAACCTTCTCATAAGCGTCAGGGCCTCCACTCCGAAATGTCAGCTTCTTCATCGACATCGACTGCGAGCAGACAGTTGTTCGCGGCCTCCCATTCCTCACCATGAGCCTACACCTTGTATCCTGGATTGTGAACGGGTTTCATTCTTCTGGCACCCGTGGTCCTAGGAAGCTCATTTTGAGACAGGAACTTCAGCCAGTAGTGATTGGTCGTTTGGATGTACTTCTGCTCCAGGAGCACAAGCTTTCTACGGCTCACTCCCATAGCTGCGGGAAGATTCTCCCTGGACATTCTCACACTTATTGGGAGCCCTCGATCGGCGCACAGGGGAGGAGTGGAGGTGTCTGTACTTCCGTGTGCGAGCAGTTAGCCCAGGGAGTTTTCGGTCATGGCACGTTGATCCCAGGCCGTGCCCTTTGGGTAGGCCTGGAATTGGAGGGTTCCAGAATAGGAATCCTCAACATTTATGCTCCCACAGACCTCCGTTGCAGAGCCACCTTCTGGAGGACACTCACAGGGATTCTCCTAGACATGGATTCCTGGATTGTTGGAGGTGACTTCAACAATCTGGAGACCTTGGAGGACCAGCAAGGCAGAGGACCGGAGTTTACAGGTATGTCTCAGGCAGAGCAGTCCGCTTGGGACTCATTTATCTTCGCGACAGGAGGTAGGGACAGCTGGAGAGACCCGTCCTTCCGTCGTTGGCACGGGAGCTTGGACTTCTCGTGGGGCTTCCGCAGGGAAGGAGGCAGACTCCTGGAGAGGCTCGATAGATTTTATGTCAGTGATTGGGCCATCAGCAGAGGCGGTCAGGCGGGTATAGTTCCAGGGACGACACTTTTCGACCATGCGCCTGTGCTCTCATCATTAGACTCGGCAGTTCAGGCCCTTCCCCCCCGTTCATGCCGGATTCCCGACTCCATTTTCTCGAGGGAGGACGTGCGCAGCAGTATCGGCAGTCTATGGGACAGAGATTGGGGCGAGTGCGTGGATCTGGTTGATTCGGTGGCGTAGGCTTTGCAGGAGTCCAGCCAGATTTGCCAGCTCGCAGCCCTACAGGTGCGACAGGAGTGGTGGGGCAGAGAGAGAGCTCTTCGGAGGGACCTCGCTTCCATTCAGCGACTCCAGCAGGCAGCCTCGGGCTCGGAGGAGCTTCGGATCCAGGCCCTTCGAGCCAGAGCCCTTCTTGAGGAGACCCTCCGGCGCCGTTCAGAGTTTTCCTATCACGCCTCTCTCTCTTTCTGGGCTCGGAAGGGCGACCGGATGTGCAGGGAGTTCTTCAGGGCGCATGGCCAGAGAGCAGCAGGTGATCAGCTTCGGAGTCTCAGGACAGCGGAGGGGCATATCGTTACGGATCTGGGTGAGGTCTTGGGGTTGGCTACCGACTTCTACAAGACTCTTTTCCAACAGGAGCCGCTTGCCCCTCGTACTCGACGCTCCCGTGAGGAGGTGTGGAGGCACATTCCCTCCCTGGTCCAGCCCAGCATGTAGGCGACGTTGTTGGCACCGTTCACTACGGACGAGATGTTGGAGGCCTTGATGGGCCATCGACAGGCAGAAATGCCCGGGCGAGGATGGGCTATCCCGGGCATTCTTCACCTCCTTCTGGGATCAAATCCATCAGCCCCTCCTAGCAGCTCTTCAGAGGATTTTCAGCAGCGGTTATATCCCAGAGAGCCTCTCCTCGGGACTGATTTGCCTCATCCCGAAGGGAGGAGATAGACAGGAGATCCGTCAGTGGCGCCCGATCACCCTCCTCACCACTGCCTACAAAATCCTTGCCAAGATGATCAGCGCTAGAGTTTGGCCTCTACTTCCAGACCTCATTCATGACACTCAGACAGGCTTTGTCCAGGATCGCAGTATCCTGGATAATGTCTTCACCTTCTCAGAGGCGGCGGAGTGGGCTCAGCACAGTGGGTCACACCTAGCCATCCTACTTCTCGACTTTGAGAAGGCCTACGATCGAGTGGACTGGTCCTTTCTGGAGGGGACTCTGGAGCGACTAGGTTTCCCAGCAGGATGGATTCAGGGTATTTCAGCGTTATACAGGACAGCTTCTAGCAGGGTCATCATTGGCGGCAGGATGGGTGAGCGTTTTCGTTTGGAGAGATCAGTGTGTCAGGGCTGCCCCCTTGGTCCTTACCTGTTTCTCTTCTTCGCTGAGGCTATGACATACTACCTTCGGACGAGGTCTACTGGGATCAAGGGTGTTCGCCTTCCACTCCGGGAGGACATGGAGCTCCTGGACTCGGAGTACGCGGATGACACAGCACTGTATGTCCAGGATGATGAGATGATGTTGGAGAGGGTGAGGATGGCCCTAGAGGTCTTCTCTTCGGTTGCCGGTGCGAAAATCAACTGGAACAAATCAGTTGGTTTTCTCACAGACCCCGAGGCGTGCTCTCAGTGGGGGAGGTTTTTGGGTTTCAGGTGGATCCCGTGGGGACAGACAGCTAGATATCTCGGTTTTCAGATCGGCCTGGATATCACGCCAGCTCAGCAGTTTCTCCCGGTGCTAGATTCCATTCGACGGAAGCTGGCTTTCTGGAGCACTGCTAAGCTCTCCCTTGCAGGTCGTGCCCTGGTAGTCAACCAGGTCCTCCTAGCCACGGCTTGGTATGTGGCTTCCTGTTGGTGTTTCTCGAGATCCAGCGTGGCACAGCTTAGGAGGTTGGTTCGGAACTTCCTATGGTCCGGGGAGGATGGCCTCAGAGATACCAGAGCCAGGGTTGCTTGGCAGAGAGTCATTCTTCCGCAGGCTGAGGGTGGCTTGGGGGTCATCGATCCAGAGCTTCAGAGTCAGGCCCTGTTAGGCAAGCTAGTTATCCGCGGTTTGACCCCGGGGGGGCAAACGTGGAAGATGTTACTTCAGCAGGGGGTCGGTTCTTGTGTCCCGCGCCGAGGTGGAGAGTGGCTACCGTCCCTCAGGTGGATCTTCACTTCCGCCCCGCTCACTCAGCCCTGCTTCCCACTCGTTCGTAGCCTCCTCATGGTTTGGAGGCGGTTCCGCCTCAGTCTTATTCAATCCCCTCCTAGCTGTCAGGAGGAGATCGATCGCCAGCCGCTTATCTGGAACGATCAGGTAAGAGATGCTGAGGGCCTTCAGTTGGGGGAGAGATCACACATCAGGTGGGACGGCTGGATGCGGGGGCCAGCCCGGTCCCTTCGAGTTTGGAGGGACACGTACAGACATTTGGAGATGGCTGATCTTGCAGACGCAGCTGGAGGTGCCCGTGGAGCCCAGGCGAGACGTACGGAGATCGACGGCGCGATTCCAGCTGATTGGTTGGTTCCACCCGAGATTCAGATCCTCATGCCTAGTGATGACCGTTGGCTGGGACAATTCACCCCCCGTGTCATCCCATTGGTGGTCGCAGGGCGGATGGACGACTCTTGTGTTTCCTTCTTCGCGGTTATGGGGGATGGACGACTCAAGAGAGAGGATGTGCTTATCGACCCCCTACTCCCATGGCAGAGGGTTCGGGTCGTAGGCCTCGTGGGGAGGTTTGGCGGACCGATCCTAGCATAGAGCAGGATCAGCTGCAGCTTTGGCGACTCTGGCTATGGGAGGGGCGGGCCTTGTCAGAGCTTGATTGGGACCCAGGAGAGTGGAGATGGCCAGAGATTGTGACAGGTCAGGGGCCGATCTCTTTCTTTGCCTACAGCACGACATTGGGCAGGCGAGTTCTCGGGAGGATGCAGAGCCGCCCTCCCACCTAGCGGCCCAGTTGGTATGCACAAGGTATTTCCAGGTTCTTTTTGCAGGCTTTAGAGCTGGCGGCCGCGGAAGATCTCCTACTTCCTGTGGCTTCTTGCCCACAAAGGTCTTCCAGTGGGGAGCTGGTTGCGGCAGATAGGCCAGGACGGACGTTGTCAGATCTGTCATGAGGACGAGGAGTCACCAAAACACTGCCTATGGAGTTGCACTCGTGCTCAGGAAGTGTGGAGGTGGACTTTCGGGATCCTTACTCGTGCAGCACCGGAGCTAGGATTGATCACTTGGGGCGCGTTCTGTTGGTGCAGCACCGCACCTGGTTTTCATCACTTATTCGAGGCATGTCAGCAGGACCCCACATTCCTTATCACACAGGGGACGTGGGGGCCGCTCGAGAGTATCCTGCCGCACCTGGCAGAGGCTGGCACAGGAGCCCAGGAGAGGCAGCCAG
The DNA here is from genome assembly GCF_047967505.1 of Dipteris shenzhenensis. Taxonomy (NCBI): domain Eukaryota; kingdom Viridiplantae; phylum Streptophyta; class Polypodiopsida; order Gleicheniales; family Dipteridaceae; genus Dipteris; species Dipteris shenzhenensis. The sequence goes on along the minus strand of NC_141624.1, from coordinate 8,350,753 downwards.
TCTGGGAGATTATTAGCAGCATCGCAGGATGGCACATTTGGACCTCGCGCTGCGCGCAGATCCTCGGTGGCACCTCCTTATTGACTACCCAGATCATGACTGACATCTGGAGTGAGATTATACACACCCTCAGAGGCCAGTGGGACCAGATACAGGGGGACTCCCGGGCCGGTCGGGAGAAGCGGAGACGTTTCCTCCAGGTTTGGGACACACAGGGCCTCTTCTTCGAGCAGGCTTCGCAGGGCCTTCAGTGGCGCTACTCACCACCTCTCTGGCTGTTGATTCACACTCGCCTGATCCCTCCGTGAGAGAGAGCTTTACTTTTTGTTACCTTTTGGGCTGCGTCCGATTTGTGAACGCAGCCCGTCAGCTGCAATGCTGACCTCTTGTATCTTGTTTTCGAAGTAATATAATTAGCACTGTTTTTTCGGCAAAAAAAAAATATATGCATGTTTGAGACTGGGACAAAATAGCACCTAGATATCTGTGAAAAGGAATTGGTTGGTGCATTACTCCACATTATATCATTAAACTCTTCTAAATTTCCTTGCTATCTTATGTCTGTCCTGCTCCTGTTACCCGCCAAAATCCACTGAGATCTGGGATTCCAGTGAACATCTCATCACCAGATTGGGTTGAAGCGTACTTGCACATTTCGTATGCTACCAACATGTCTTGCGAGCACAATCCACTTGAGGGCCCGGTCATATGAATGTTGGGGATAGGGGCTGAAGACTTATTGATAAGGATATAAGAAATGAGATATCACTGGCAAATTATGTTTGACTGTGGTTAATCTTCACACATTGGGTGGGAGAGTTGGAAGACAGCTAACATAGATGCCATTCTGGGCATGGCTGAGTGAACTTCAAATGAGAAGAAGTGCAATGGTATGATTTCACTAATGATAGTGGTCACAATTTGCGGGGAAAGATGGAAGGCAGTAACATAGAGGCCAACTTCTAAAGCCTAACAGTGGTTCTCACTACTATGAGAACTAAACTAGTATCTTTATAGCCTCCCCATAAGAACACATTTACAAGTATTTAAACTATTGGTTCAAAGTCTCAAGATAGAGTCTGAAGATTTCGAAACCTAGATGGCAGCTTATGCTTCGATATTGATGAGAACATAAGTGTAACTTTGGATACTAAGTTATTTGCATTTTTTATTTTTCTTATTCATCCATAATTTTGTTTAAAGTCTCTTACAAACACCCTTTCCTTTGTCCTTTCACCTGTTTTATAAAAAAAATATTTTCTAAGATTGAGTATATCCTAGTCTTATAAAGGTGTGTGCACACACACACACGCACACACACATGCACATGCATGCACACGCGCACGAGCGCGCGTGCGCACACGCACACACACACACACACACGTGCACGTGCACACAGATGCATATATGTATGTATATGAAGCTTGACTGAGCTTGCCTTGATACTTCTATTCTATGGTGTAGCAGGGAAACAGAATGCTCTGTTATGGGTTGCAAGGTGAAGTTGAATTGCTTGCAAGACTTAGAAGCTCATTATATCTCCCGGCACACCGCCATCTGCTCTGTCTGCTCTCGTGTCTTTCCAACAACTCGACTTCTTGACCTGCATGTTTCCGAAACACACGATTCATTTTTCAAGGCTAAAGCAGCACGTGGTCATCTTATGGTAATGGCCAGCCTTTGTCTTTCATTTTTCTGTTGCCATTTCATTTGAAGGACAAAACTCCCTTCAGAATCTGTGTTCCTCAGCTTCTAAGGCTGATTTTTGTTTGCCATGTTGCAGCCTTCTCATTTTTGTGGTGGTTTTGTGGTGGTGTTTGTATCTGAAACACAGTACAAATGCTTGGTGGAGGGGTGTGGCGTCCGATTTCAGAATGACACTTGTAGGCACCAACATCTAGTAGATAAGCACAAATTTCCTCGGTCATTTCAATTTCATAAGAGAAGGCATCCCTCACAGAAGCAGCGGCAGCGTGGACGTGCACGTCAGACATTAAAGTTGGAAAAGGATGGACAGTCAACAAAACCTGCTGCCAAAAAGACTGGAATACTGGATACAATTGCTTGTCAACGAGAAATGGAAAATTCAAGTTTGGGGATGGAAATTGATGTGTTGACATCTGCAGTATCAAAGTTAACCACAGCAGATCAGATACCATCCAAAGTCAGCTTTGGACACAAGCACAGAAGGGCCTTTGCTTTTGTGCCCCGCAATCAAAGAGGGACAGGAGGAAGAACAATTGGAACATGTAATCCAAAGGCAGATCAGGGACACGTACAGAGTGCTCATGAGAAGCAAGCGTCTACAGAATGAATGTGACATTTCTTCTGCTTGATATTGACCTGTGAAGGTCCAGCTAAAGGGGACAGTGGTAGAAGCTAGAAGCTAGCACCGTGCACCTTGTCATCTCCAAAACCATCAACAGGGGGCTAGCATGCTCAGTGATGCTGTGGGTGTGCTTTCTATGCCCCTTAGCATCAATAATGAAGCAAATCGTGTGTCCCCTGTCTCTGCAACTAAAAATTGACTTCTTGAATTTAACAATTTATGGGTCCAGAAGTAATGCTTGAAGCTTTGAGGATTCTGGCAGACCAGCATAATTAGCCAACTTACGGGTTTATCACCAGCCTAATAGAGAGAATTGTTTCTGGGAGTGGTTCAGACAGACTTACATAGATGCCTTATGGACCATGGAAAGTTAGCTAAATTTAGTAGCCCTTTGTTGTGCTAATAAAAGGTTTGCATATTTTGTTGAATTGGACTGACTTTTCACGGCATTATTGTGTATCAAATGTCATCGAGAAACAAATTGCATAGTTGTAGCTCTTCAAATTAGAAGAGTCAATATCACATTGAAAGTGAAATTGAAAGCAGTTGCTTTGGAACAAAGAGAAGCTTCTCTGGTTTGTAGTTTTCAAAATGTTACTCCCCTTTTCTCAAAGGCTAAAGCTTCTGTTGTAAAACTGTGATTTATTGTGTAGAAATAAGTTCTTCAAACTTCTATTGTTTGCTTAGAAATATATTCTTAGGCTTGCGAAATTAGTCAAGTTGAGCGGTTCATAGGTAATGGCCGTAGTAGTGAATCCTATCCATCTCTTCAAGCTTTGAGGATAGTCGTTGGTGTCGACATTCTGTGTGTCGTCCACATGGCTACCTCTGTGGCCTGTTTCTCCTTCCTCCCTGCGTATTTCCTCCTCCTACTATTGAATATTGACTTCAAACTTCGTTAAGTGATTCCCCCAGGGCTTGTTCATCGCTGAAGGCCGCCTCCAACTACTCTCTTCATCACTCTCTCTCACCCTCTCCCTCCCTTGATCGCTTTCTCACCCTCTCCCTCCCTTGCCTCTCTCGCTCTTCACGCTCGGCCACACCCCCTGCCTCCTGTTAGATTGAACCTTCTAAAACGCGCCACCTGCCTCTCCAATCGCTTGCTTATAGTAGACCGTCGATTGCCCTTTGAACGTTACCTTAAATTTTATTTTTGCAACGCTGCCTCCCATGACGGATTAATTAATAGGCATTTTTCCGTTGGGGGCCCTATTTGCATGCGTTTGTTCGTGGTTTTCTAGTTCTGTGCACTAAACATTTTTATGTTTCTTTTCAAGTACACAGTGTCCCGAACGACGTGTTGCTCCTACATTTTCATTTTGTCTACATTTGAAATTTTAGTTGGGCATGACAGTTTCTGTTGTTAAGGGCCAATAAATATGTTGCAGAGTCTTTTACAATATAATATCACAGATGTGCAAGGTTAAAGTCCCAAAGTGTGTAAAAGTACATTTTTGAGCACCCTCATGTGCATTCCTTGTAGTTGATGGAGTTCGGGGTTAAAGTGCCCGTTTCTTAAGCACATTTCCCACATGTGCACGATTTTATGTATAAGGACGTACCTTCATTTCATGGATAAAATTTCGGTCAAAATTTCAACTTAAATGCAAGCTACTTCACATTTGGAGTATTCGCTATGTTACAACGTTAAGGGCTTGAAACATTCAGGAGTTTTGGGATCATCCACCATTAGGACTTTGCCTAGCCATTGTATATTTGGAATTTGCCAAAATATTCTCCCTTAATTTTTTCCTTGCTTAAGGTAATATTGACATCAATTTGGTATATACCTAAATACCTTTCAAGGCTAAAGAATGGGGGTTTGAAAGCTTGTTGAATAATCTTGAACAAAGCGAAGATATCATTAGAAACCATTTGAGCAGAGACCCACTTGTGGGCCTTAAAGGAGGCGGTCCCCACAGCTTCAGAGCTCGAATTTCTTCCTAGTATTCTCTTTCTTGCTATTACAAGCACTGTCACAATTAACATCCTCGAAATATACAAAATTTTGCTATCTCTCGTTTTCTCTCTCAAGATCTCCTCTCTGTTCACCAAGCTCTTCGCTCCCACCATTGCGAAATTCTTGCCATTGTTTCGATTTCATAACAATTTCTCAAAAAATGTGCCCTCATCTCTCTGTTCACCAAGCTTTCCTCTCCCATTATGAATACAGGAAGAGAGTGCATTAAGGTTCTCTCTTCCTGCTATCAAGATGTCTTTGTTTACTAATCTCGCCTCTCCTATACAGGAAGATAGTGTGTCAAGATTCTCTCTTTCATTTTCTCTCAAGATCTCTTCTTCACCATGCTCGCATCTCCCATTTCGAATACGACATTGTTTCATTTGTACTCCTAAACTGTTAAAATAGTCTCCTCTCTTTTTTGACTAACAAACCTTATTGACTCAACAAGAGCGCAGTGTGAAGCTACAGGACACAATCTCTCAAATAAAGTGCACCCCCTTAGGAGCAAGAGAGCGAAAAATGCCAACCAGTAACATTCAATGGTGGTGCTCGCAAACGAAGAGTCCATGCAACAAGGTTTGCTTGTAAAAAGTTATGGTATATTTTGATTAAATTGTTATTGATTGTTGTAAATAATCTTCATTTTTTGTGATAGGAACCTTTTGAGAGAAGCATGTGGCGATAATCTAGGTCCTCAAGATGTTGGGGAGTTATTGCGTACTTGTGTGAGGAAGCGTGACATTCTTTCCATCATTCGAGACCCACATTGCAAGAAAATATGACATGTACTCATAGATGAGATACTATATGACATTACTAATCTTCTAAGCATTGAGGAGGTTCATAATAAAGATTAAAAAGAATGAGTATCACACTCATGAATGAGGCAATGGTATATGCAAAGAGTTCACTTCCAAAGTCTGAGATAAAATTTCCCTCTTTTAGTATTCAGTCTGAAAGGGAGATATGGTGGCTTGAGGCATTTGACATACCAAAGTAGACATATGAGGTGCTAGCTTAGGTGTCTGATAGGATACCATGGATTACCAATGTCATGAAAGCACAGATTGCGGGACAAAAATTAGAACTAGAGGGTAAGGGCTCTTATATAGTTGGCTGGCATTTAGGAGATGACTTAAAGACAATAAAATACATGCTTGGCTGTCTACAGGGTGCTAACAGTCTAAATCCTTGTCCATTTTGCATCAGAACGTTTTGGATAAAAATTAACCATGGAAAGGGCTCGTACGAGCAATTTAGCAAGGGCGGCAAGAAAGGAGGGAAAAAAGAGAAGGCCAACAAAATGGAAAGTTGGCACAGGACCAGCACGTCATGCAGCATGGAGATCCTCACGAAGGCGTAAGAAAGAATTTGGAATTAGTTTTGTACTAAATTCTGTTTATGAACATAAATCTGTTGGAAATAAATTTTGAAACATAATGAAATACTTTGCAAATCTTGTCATTACAAAAAAGTTACAAACTTGTGTTTATAAAGAAAGAGCTAATCGCTCTTGATTCTCTTCTGTACTTCAAAATCCTCCTCTTCAACATTTAATTTCCCTCTATAGCGCAAGAACTTCTTGCGATTATAACCTTTCAAGGAGTCTACATTATTGAGTCCTACCCCTAATGCGTAATTTGCATAACAAAGGAAGTAGCCAGCTCTAGATCCAAAAACTTGGCCCGTATCCAAAAATACAAACAGTTTCACATTTTTCTATCAACATGATCTTGGAAGCATTAAAATGAATAAAGGAATATCCCATATATCTAGAGAGAGCCTTAAGCGTCAAAATTGGAAGTTAGAGCACTTGCTGTAATAAACATCAAAAATCTCTTTATCAATAGAGCCAATATAAAGTGCAAGAGCAACATCCATGCCAACTCTTGTAGGACCAACACCTCCATGTGCAAGAAACCCATCAGGGTCAACAATCTCTATTTGCATTGATAGAAATACATATAAGTAACGTGAGTAATATTAACATTCAAAAATTGAAACAAAAGAAATTTTGTTATGAGAAATTCTACCTTTTGGTTCTCATCACCCTCCAGCTTCACCACATCATAGAGATTGATGGACCCCAGGTCTTTCGCCTAATCAAGGGGGGCCAAGGGCTCTCTACCCATTTTAGTAATTCCCAACAACTGTTCTTGGATATATTGAAATTCTTCTTCTGTGGGAATACTTGCCTCAGCTTCTTTCGCTTTCTCAAAACACATCTCCAAGGCCTTAGGAGCTTCAACAAAATTCTCTGTTGATTCAGTGTCTAGAACCAAAATCTCTTCTTTGTGCTCATTCTCGACATCCAAAAAATTAATTGAAGAGATGCAAGCGTCTGCTATAATTGCTAAACAATAATCTTCTCTTAGATTACAAAGCTTTTGTATGTGAGATAGTATAATATAATTCTTGCCGTTGATAAAAAAGGTAGGCAACAAAGCAGGGATGATATAATCTGATAATACTTGCTATCCACCAATGGATGAGGAGCCCTCATCAATAATAGTCGATGCTTTGAATTTTACAATATCTAGGTTCTCCGTGAGTCTTTCTTCCTCTTCGACTAAGATTGGCTCTTGGACTTCCTCCTCCACATCATCAATATTAATTATTGGAGCAGTACTTTTTCTAGCTTTAGAATGATCTACAGTTCGGTCCCTCCATCAGGAAAGACATCCTCACCTTTTAGCCATACTGGACTTCTCAGATGCAGTTGTAACAAAACTTGCAATGTGCACAAAATCTGAGGTACCATGAACAAGGATCTCCCGTTCTATAAGCTTATTTGTAAGCCGCCCACTCTTCATGTCACAATGTTTCTTGTCAAGTTCATAATAGTATCTTTCAAATTGAAAGGTACATTGAAAATAGGCTCCACTAAAGGAACATATTTATCTATTCCATCCTTCCTCAAAAGATCAAACAAACTCTCATTAGGTGTTGGCTCATCTTTGACTTCCTCGATAGTATCATTATCATCCTCTGGATTGTAACACTTTGTACTGTGCACCTATTTCTCCATTTTCCAATAGCAGTCTGCAAAATCACAATATAAAATGAGGTGATGAATTATAAAAGCAACTAGAGAACCACTGGTGGCTACAGTCAACAGAGCTGCACCGACCACTTTGGAGCCAATACCCCTAGCTTCAGCCCCTGTGAAGGCACCTGAACCACCTAGCGATCCTACCATTCCCCCAACTCCACTACTTCCTAATCCTCCTTTGCTCCAAGCTCCTACTCCCAGTCAGATTGGGGCTCCATACTTCTATCCTCCACCCTACTATGCATAGTATCAACCACCTATATTAGGGGGTGGATATGGATCCCCTTATGAACGGTCAATGGGGTAGGTTCCGAGGTGGACGTGGAGGTGGAGGCAGAGGTACCAACTTCCACAAGCCCATCATGTGCTAGAGATGTGGCGAGTGCGGCCACTACCAAGATGACTGTACATAACCGTTCGGGGGACCTTCTTGTACACAATGCAAAACAAATGACCACTACACCAAAGTTGTCCCAGTGGCAGAGGGGAATCAACATTGCAAGTCAACATGGTTGATGTAGTAGTGGCGGGGGAGAGTGAAAACCCCATTTGATTGGTGTAGTGTTGGGAGCTGTGATAAGGTCACAAACGAAGGGTGACAGTAGTAAGGATGACTCAACATCAATATTGAAGGCCTCATCACCAACTAGTACCAACTCAGTCACTAGAGGAGCATCCCCACCTTCTTCCTCCAAGGTGGACAGTCGGTACAGGAATGTATCACTCTCTTCCTCTCTTGTAAGTGGATTAGAAAGAACTCGAAGGGCTTCACAGCCATCAAGACCTATCAATAGTTCTAAAACTATCTCAACTCCAAGTGAGCAATCTATGCCTTCAAGGTACCATGAGGTGGTCAGGAGTGTCACCAAAGATCTTCAATCTAGTTTTGAAAATGAAGGCATCACACCTCAGTTCCTCTCCTGCAAGTCCAGAATAGTGAGGTTTGCAATGGAAGTGACAACTTAAGGGCAAAAACGTGAGGAGTCACAGGTAGGCCCATCTACTTCCCACTCAGGAAGCACAATGAATAAAGAGAAGGAGAAGGGGGTGAAGCCCAGTAGTGCCCAAGAAAAGGGGAAATGGGTGATGGAAGAGTCTCCACAGGAAACATTGATTGAGAATCCAGAGGCACCTTCTCTCCCTCACGTGAGCTTCGACCCTCGACTAGAAGCTCGTAGGATGAAGGCATAAAAGGCTACTGCTATTGTCTAGCCTTATTCTTTGATGGAAGACTTGATGGATTTTAGGCCCAACATCACCCTACGACAACTATGTCAATTGTATCCACATATCAAGCATCAAACTATTGCATTCTTGAATCGCATGCCAAGAGGTCGCCAAAGGGGATCTGTTTAGGGCAGGCCCTGAAAGATCATAGTAGTAGGGAGAGAAGAAAGCTAACACTAGGAATGGAAAGGAAAGATAACAAGCATAATGGAAATGAAATGGAAAGAAATGAAAGCAATGGACAAGTACTCACATGATACCAAAGAGCTTAATGTTGAGTGATGTGTGAAGACTCAAGACAAGTACAACACTATATAGTGTGACACTAGACTCTAGAAAGCCATAGTGTATATGGGATAACTCCCAATATGACACATGACATGTTTAGGACTCACTAGACTATAAAACACAACTAGACCACCTAGAACACTCATTTTAGACTCACTTTGGCTTCATATTCCAACACCCCCCCATGAAGGCAAGGTGAGAGATGACTAGAATGGAACCAAGAATAGAACATGACAATGATAGTCATCAAATTGTGCACCCTATGTAACTCAGAGGCTAATGTCTGAGGTGTTTAGAGGTTGATCCAAGCACTCTCATGGCTTGAGACTCAACATGATCAGAGGCTCACGTTATAGCATGGCTACATGACCAGCTCGTAGGTCTAGGAATACACCATCCTGGAACTCGGCCAGAGGCCTGATAACGAGACCTATCAAAGCCAATACATATGGCTCCCATAGTACATCCCCCCTTGGTTTCATAATAGGATATGTTAGAAAGCCACACACCAAAATAAAAAAACCAATCCATCTTTTTAGGTGGACTATCCAAGGCAAAGGACCTTTAGACTCAATGAAAACCAAACACTCAATACATATCATTTTAGGGGGACTACCCAAGGCAGAAAACCCCAAAATACATCAAGCTGTAGGAAAAAATGAAAATATCTCTTTGTGAAAGAGATGTCCTCCAAGTAGCTAATGCACATGTGTGCATATCCTTGTGAGTTGATGACGATGTCGATGAAGCGCTAGGCATGAATGCCCCAAAATATGTGTCAGTGAAGTCCATGGGTAGCTACATGGAGCAATTACATGATGACTCTCAAAATGTAGGAAGGAGAGTCACCAATGTCAAAGAAGAAGTCTCAAGTACCACGACCAATCGGAAAGTCAATCAATGCACCAATCGGAAAGTCAATCAATGCAAAGTACCTCAGGCACCAATCGAATAAGCAATGTTGAAGAAGTCACTTGTTGATGTAGAGTGGTCTACATCAAGCTCGATGTAATGCACTAATCAGAGAGATCACTATAGTGGAGTGTGTCGGAGTAGTATCAGAGAACTCACATTTAGCTCGGGAAGTCTTCACCAAAGTTTGGAGTAGTCACATGAAGGAGTGACCGCAATGTAATGTCAAGAGCTCATAATTGTTTGGGTAGCAGAGCTACATAAAGCAGAATGGCGGGCACCAACTTGCGAGCATTAACTCTAAGAGAATGTCAGGCAGAAGGAGCAAATGGCGGCTTGGAGCAAAGGTCAATAATGAAGAGGATGGACAACTCCACGTTGAGTTGGCTGCATCATGCTTGGGCTATGAAATCATTGAGCTCCAGAACAAAATTCGCGTGCAGAAACAAATTTTGTCACTTTTTGCAAGGCCTGTAACTTTTCACAAAAAACTCGGATGGCAATGATGTAAAAACAAAATTCGTAGTACTCAAGGTCCTCTACAACTTTGCTAAAGACACAAAGCTGTGATTGTGCTTTTAGATCTAGATAGAAGCATCACATTGTCCGCAGGTCACAGAAAGATGTAGCTGAAGTAAGGAGAAGAGAGGTGGCAGATCATGGTGTGGAGAAGAGAGCTCAAGGAAGGAGAGAAGAGGGTAGCCTTCCTAGGAGGAGGAGGTAGAGTAGCTTCATTGGCCTCCCTCACCTCAACCTCTTGGAAGGATTGGCCTATGTGGAGGACTCACCCTTCCAAGATGAAACTTATGCAACATCAGCACGAGATGATGGTAAGATCTTGATGTACTTGTTGGAACATGCTGGACCAGATGAGGAAGAAGCTGTCATCTTGAATTGGATGGGGGCCCTAGGATCCTTAGCCATCAACATGGTGGAGTTGTGCCCAGAGGAGGATCCTGAATCCCATCTTGGTAGTTCACGGAATGTGCAAGAGGTGAATAAGGAAGCCTCTACACCACCTAGTTTGGATGACCTAATGTATGAACGGATGCCTTTTGGTCTCTGTAATAATCCCCACATGTATCAACGGATGATGACACAAGTACTAGACAAAGTGGTGGAGAGGTCAATAGGGTGACTCAAAGATGAGACCATGAAGTAGCAATGGAGGCACACAACATGGATGCCGCATACCATGAAAAAGACCATGGGGTCACAACAAAGGAAGAGGATGCTATAAGAAGATGAGGAGCTGGCTGAGCACAGTGATGGTACTAAAGAGGACACTCATGAATCTGCAGAAGAAGATGATGACCACATAGATGATGTACTGCTGAGCACAAAGATGGTACTGGAGAAGACACTCATGGATTTATAGAAGAAGAGGATGACAACCTACTTATACTCATGTCACTCAAAGGCAGGTGGTGCCGAAAATGACTCTTGGAAGGTTATTGAATCCATTGTGCATCCTGACCAACCTAGGAGGGGCCAAGAGACTGGACAACTTGAAGGAACCGTCCACATTTGCACTAGAGTCTGGAACTTTAGACTTGGAAGGCAAGCCCACAACATACAGGGAGAAGAAGATGTCGCAGACCTTGCTCTACTCGTCTCATACTTGTCAAAAGCTGAGCTCCCAATGACATAGGAGGTTCCTAAAACTACATACGAGGTGGATGGACTACCATACAGAGGAATGCTCAAGCAAGTACAAAAAGGCAAAAAGAGAATGGACCCAAGTGCTTCCTCTACATCTCAACCATTTCAAGAGAACAACCAGCCGTCCTTTCCGAGGTCTTGGATGGAAGAAGTAGTGGAGGATTTTTCTCTGGATGATACTCCTGCGCACCCAACGGTGGGAGAAGAAGAAATGAACAACTCCACATCAAAAAGCATACCTCATGCCAGGGATTGGAGGTATCTTAACATTGGGATAGAGGACCAACCACCACATCTCAAGGTAGCCAATTGGTTCTGGGAGCATGATTATCTCCTTGCTACATTGAATTTTTTTCAAGAGTATGTCAATGTCTTTGCCTAGTCATATAAGGATTTAAAGAGAGTATGCATCGCTGAGTTCATGGAACATCACATCGATTTGTATCTGAAAGCAGACCCGGTGATCAAGGGACCATATCGCATGATTCCTAACTATGGCAAGGCTGTCCATGCTTATATTCAAAAGATGGAGCAAGCAGGGTTGATATACCCTATTGACTACTCCGAATGGCTTAGTGGCATTGTAGTGGTGCCCAAAAGAGAGATTGACAAACTCCGTGTTTGTGTCGACTGTTTGTGTCGACTATAGGAGTTTGAATACTGCCACACGTCGGGATAGGTTTCCTCTCCTTTTCACTGATAGGGTGCTAGAAACCATAGCTGGTCATGCTCTCTACTCCTTCATGGATGGATATAGTGGGTATAACTAGGTTTAAGTGCAAGAGCAAGACTACCTTCATCACCCAATGGAAAATTTATGCTTACTGGATGATGCCTTTTGGTCTGTGTAATGTACTAGCAACGTTTCAATGTCTCGTCACACCAAACTCTTCTAGGAGAACATCGGAAAGTTTCTTGAGGTATTCTTGGATGACTTCTCTGTGTTCAACAGTAAGAATGCGTCTCACCTCGAACTTGCTATTAAAACTAATCACATGAGTAAGTTGAGGTGGGTTTTTGATAAGTGCAGAGAAGCTAGGTTGTGCTTGAATCTTGACAAATGCTTCTTCCTCGCCTTGCGAGGGGTTCTCCTTGGACAAATTGTCTCGGCTGAGGAATGACCACAGACCCAGCAAAGGTGGAAGTGATATTGACCTTACCTATTCCTTGCACAACCAGAGAAGTCAAGTCCTTTTTGGGACATGTGGGCTATTATAGAATGTTCATCTAGTTCTATGCCGACTAGCGGTGGCATTGATGGAACTCCTTTTCCAAGAGCAATCCTTCAATTGTCAGCACCTCAACAACTAGCGTTTGACAACCTCAAGGACCATTTAGTAAAGGCAACCATCTTGCGACAACCTCAATGGGATGTCATGTTCCATGTGCATGTAGATGCAAGTGGGTTGGCGATTGGTGCGATATTGGCCCAACCAAATGAGGAATACAAACTTGACCTACCTGTATACTTCACGAGTAGACAACTCAATGGAGCAGAAAGAAACTATAGCACCATTGAATGTGAGGGCTTGGGCATGGTCTATGCCATGACAAAGTATCGGCACTATCTCTTGGGTAGTAAGTTTATCATCATTACTGACCATTAAGAACAAACCAATGCTTGGAGGGAGACTGAGTAGGTGGATACTTCTATTTCAATAGTTTGACTTTGACATCCTAGTGATAGCAGGACGATTGCATCAACTTGCAGACCACTTGTCAAGGATCTCTTCAGGTGAAGCAACCATAGGAGTTGATGATGACCTTCTAGATGCGGGCCTCTTTCGTGTCAATGTCACAGTACCAAAAGATGATTGCCTGTTTGCTGTGGACTGCTTTCCCCCATGGTATGCAAACATTGTACACTTGTTGTCTATAGGTGATTTCCCCAAAGGGTTAACTCTAGCACAAAAGCAGAGGCAGATTGTTCGGGCTCCTCCTTTTAAACTGATCGCGGGTTAGCTATACAATCTAGGGAAGGACCACATTGTAAGGAGGTGCATGCTCCCTCATGAAACACAAGCCATCCTTCAGGAGGCTCACTCAGGAATGGGGGGAGGTCATATGGCACCAGAGGACACTGCTAGAAAGATAATGTGCTCTAGGTTGTGGTGGACAAAGCTATTCCAAGACTGCTATGCTCATGTGCGCCATTGCGACTCATGTCAAAGAGGGGGGCCAAAGCCTACCCAATGGGAGTACCTTCCCCTTCAGCCATCCAGCCCTATACCACCCTTCTATAGATGGGGATTGGATTTTGTTGGACCCATCTCTCCTGCAACTTGAAGAGGGAACAAGTATGCTCTGATTGCTATTGATTATGGCACTAAATGGGTGGAGGCAAAGGCCGCGAAAACCTGCACTGCTCAAGTTGTGGTCTCATTCTTGTATGATCAAATCATTTCTAGTTTTGGATGTCTTGTGGAATTGATGAGTGACAAAGGTACCCACTTTCTCAATGATGTCATTACTGACCTCATCACCCAACTGCAAATTGTTCACAAGACCTCTAGTTCATGCTACCCTCGAGCCAATGGTTTGGTCGAGAGCTCCAATCAAACCATGTCTCATATTGTGGCTCAGTTATGCCTTCATTCCTTGGCAGATTGGGATGTTCTACTTCCAACTGCTCTTTTTGCTTACAGAATAGCATACAAGGCTAGCCCTGGATATTCACCATTCCAGCTAGTTTACGGCATGGAAGCAGTTATACCCTATGAGTTCCACATGAAGACTACTAGGGTCATGGCAAAGATGGATGATATGTTGGAGGCATGCACACTTGAGAGATTATGGGATCTTGAAGCCTTGGATCAACATCATCGTCGTGAAGCAAGCCTTGCTCAGGAAGTATGGCAAAGGAGGCAGAAAGCATGGCATGACAGAAATCTCAAGAAGAGGGAATTCCAAGTTGGAAACTTGGTCTTGTTATATTCCAGTAAGTTCCCGAAGCATAAACCCAAATTTGTCAGTGGCTGGACAGGGCCCTTCTTTATCAACACAAGGATTGTTCCCAATGGAGGGGTTTATTTGGCCACCTTGGAGGGCAAGAAGTTACCAGCACCCATAAATGGCTCATGGGTAAAGAAGTATCATCCTCATTGACTCTCTCTCTTTGGATAAGGATTTCCATTCCTATTATTTAACTTTTTATTCATTAAAAAAAAAAAAAGTATTCCTTTTCCTAACCCTATCAAGGTTCTACTCTCTACCAAGTTGTGCTCTTTTGGTGGAGATCAATAAATACTGAGCTTTTTTTCTCCTTCTCTGGCAAGATGGAAATATCCCTTGCCTTCTTTGGAACACACTTCTCCTTAATCCCTCTTCACCCCTCTGTCACCCAGGTTCACCCTCGGCTCATCACCCATATCCACCTCATGTTTACCTCTAGTTCACCCATTTTCATCCCTACCATGTTCACCTCTAGGTCACCCATGTTCACCCCTATTCACCCATGTTCACCTCATGTTCACCTCTAGTTCACCCATGTTCATTCCTACCATGTTCCACTCTAGGTCACCCATGTTCACCCCTGTTCACCCCTGTTCACCTCATGTTCACCTCTAGTTCACCCATGTTCATCCCTACCATGTTTGCCCACCTTCCCATGTTCACCTCTCTATCAGCCATGTTCACCTCTAGGTCACCCCTATTCACCCTAGTTCATCTATGTTCACTCCTATGTCCACCTTCCTAGGTTCACCTCACTGTCCACCTTCCCA
This sequence comes from Dipteris shenzhenensis, assembly GCF_047967505.1. NCBI lineage: Eukaryota > Viridiplantae > Streptophyta > Polypodiopsida > Gleicheniales > Dipteridaceae > Dipteris > Dipteris shenzhenensis. Next base: position 8,335,598 of record NC_141624.1, on the reverse strand, counting down.
TGTTCACCTCTCTGTCACCCATGTTCACCTCTAGGTCACCCCTGCTCACCCCTAGTTCACGTATGTTCACTCCTATGTCACCTTCCCATGTTCACCTCTCTATCACCCATGTTCACCTCTAGATCATTCTTGTTCACCCCTAGTTCACCTGTGTTCACTCCTATGTCACCTTCCCATGTTCACCTCTAGGTCACCCCTGTTTACCCCTTGTTCACCCATGTTCACCTCATGTTCACCTCTAATGCCATTGATGTGCAAGTCTAAGAGCCAGTTTCTCCATAGAAATGGCCAAACTGCATCTTTCCATGAGGAACCCACCTCTGTGAGATCGCAGCATTGGTTGGTGCAGTTACTAGACACCTCACCTTGAGGCAAGAAGCTATTATCAAAAGCGCCACAATTGTAGATGTTCTTGGATGATTCTTATGAAGGTAGATGCATACACGCATTCAAATAAACCTATTGACAAGAAAAGGAGTTTCTTTCCAATGGGGTTTGCAACAACAGGAGTCTTTTCAAAAACTTAACAAGGCCATGAGTAAGGGCCCAATATTGAAGCCCCCTAATTGGTCCCAAGACATTTATGTAAATCCAAGTGTATCTTTGCATTCAGTTGGTGTTGTATTGCTACAAAATCCCTCTCTATCACCCCTGTTCACCCCTAGTTCACCTATGCTCACTCTTATGTCACCTTCCCATGTTTGCCCCTCTATCACCCATGTTCACCTCTCTGTCACCCTTGTTCATCACCTATGTTCACTCCTATGTCACCTTCCCATGTTCACCTCTCTGTCACCCATGTTCACCTCTAGGTCACCCTTGTTCACCCCTAGTTTACCTATGTTCACTCCTATGTCCACCTTCCCATGTTCACCTCTCTGTCACCCATGTTCACCTCTAGGTCACCCCTATTCTCACCCCTAGTTCATTTGTGTTCACTCCTATGTCACCTTCCCATGTTCACCTCTCTATCACCCATGTTCACCTCTCTATCACCCCTATTCACCCCTACTTCACCCATGTTCACTCACCTCCCCATGTTCACCTTTGTGTCACCCATGTTCGCCTCTCTGTCACCCATGTTCACCCCTAGTTCACCTATGTTCACTCCTATGTCACCTTCCCATGTTCACCTCTTTGTCACCCATGTTCACATTTAGGTCACCCTTGTTCACCCCTAGTTCACCTATGTTCACTGTCCACCTTCCCATGTTCACCTCTCTGTCACCCATGTTCACCTCTAGGTCACCCCTGTTCACCCCTAATTCACCAAGGTTCACTCCTATGTAACCCCTCACATGTTCACCTCTGTGTTACCCCCCCTTTGTCCCCCATTGTTCACACCTTGGCCACCCCTTTGTCACCCAAGTTCACCCCTCTGTCACCGAAGCTCACCCCTTGTTCACACCTATGTCACTCCTTGGTCACCCCTTTGTCACCCTCTATCACCCATTGTTCACCACATGTCACCCCATGTTCACCCCATGTTCACCCCTTGTTCACCCCATGTTCACCCTAGGTCACTCCTTGTTCACCTCTCTGTCACCCATGTGCACACCAATGTCACCCCTTGTTCACCCTTGGTTCATCCCTCATTCACCCTTATTCATCCGTATGTCACACTTGTCCACCTCTGTCACTCCTTTGTCAACCAGTGTAACCTTTTTCCACCATGGGACCACTTCTAGAACAAGTCATCCTTCTCTCTCTCATGTGGCCTATACAGGAGGTATATAATTCAAATTCAAATTTTGCCACCTTTTCCATTCAAATATTGCCACTTGCCCACATCGCTTTTTCTCTCACCTCCCATTAGTGCTATATTTAGTGTTGGCCAAGCATAGGTACTTGGTGATCAAATCAACCATTGGGATCCTCAGTTTTGGCGTGCATCTTGCAACCCTCCCACCTCCTATGCTATTTGTGGCACCTGCTAAATTAAGCACACTTTTGACGCCTCTCTTCCTTGCAACCCTCTCCAACGAGATCACTTGGCAACAACTAGTCCCTCTTGTAGTGCCTAGAAGCTCCCTACACCTCCGTCTCTTTGATCACATCTTCTTCTGGCAGCTCCCTCCATCAATGAATTCTCCTAGCATCTCCCTCTCCAATGAGCCCGTGGCAATACCCTCTTCTTGGATTCAGGTGTAGTGCACCTCTCCTTACAGCCCATCTCGCCCCTCTCCTTGGGTCGCACCTCTCCCGGCAGAACCCTCTTCTGGTTGCACATCTTTTCTCTGGGTAGCTTGTGCAACTAGCATCTCCCTTAGCCTTGCCACTTACTTCCTTGAGCCCTCTACTGCACATCCTGCCATATGGAAATGCCTCAGCCCTCTACACATCTTCTCATTGCACATACGTCTCAGCTCTATGCCCCCTTTCCCTCTGTTGCTAATTGGCCTTCCTAGGCTTGCACCTCAACTGGAATCTTTGGACCCCATAGCACATACTCTTCTCTTCTTTTGCTATTCTACCTTGCCCTCCACCCTATGTTCTCCTCTCCACCCTCTTGCACCGAGCTTTTTCTCTTTCTCTTGACTAGCCTTCCTCTGCGCAATCTTGCTCTCTCCTCCCTACTTTGTCATCTAGGTCTCCTTGCTTTGCCATCAGCTCCCCCTCTACCTCAACACCACCTCGCTAGCACCTCGCCAGCCCCTCTTGCTTCACCATCAGCTGTAAAGAATAAGGGAGAGAGATAGGAGACTCAAGTTCAGCTTTCTTCACAACACACAAAAGAGAGAGGACACAAGGTTGGAGGGTGAAGCCTTTCTTCACTTTTGCACACAACAACAATACAATAGAAGAGGGAAATACCCTATATGTCAAACCCTAGAATACGTGGTTCATATGTGAACCCAAACCAAAAACATACGTGGTAGTCTAACTACACCACGAGTACAACTAACATAGGCGGTGACATAAATGATAGTCATCCAGGAGATATATCGGGGGTAGAGCTTGATATCTCAACACTCCCCCTCAAGCTCAAATCCATCTCACGTACACCAAGCAAGCTCCTAAATCTGCGAAGCTTCTCGGTACCCAATGCCTTCGTAAAAATATCAGCCACCTGCTCCTCAGTGCTGACATAGACATGCTGACATAGACAAGATCAATCTCACCAGCTAGAACCTTCTCTCTCACAAAGTGATAATGCACCTCAATGTGCTTCGTTCTAGCATGATAAACTGGGTTATTAGCAAGCATAGTGCTGCTAATGTTGTCACAACGAATGACAACTGCTGCATGAATTGACTGTCCCATATCTGCAAGTAGCTTCCGTAACCAAGCTACCTCACATGCAGCCATTGCTGCACCCTTGTACTCAGCCTCTGTGCTCGACAAGGCAACTGTTGGCTGCTTCTTGCTGCTCCAACTGATGGCACCACTCCCAAGGGAAAACATAAAACCACTAGTAGATCTCCTGTCTGAGACACTACCAGCCCAGTCAGCATCTGTGTATCCATGTACCTGTAATGCACACCCAGCTTCATAAAACAGTCCATAATGCAATGTGGACTTCACATACCGCAGTATGCGCCTAGCCGCATCCAAATGTGGCTTCCTCGGTGCCTGCATAAACTGACTCACCAGCCCCACAGCATAGCTCAAATCTAGTCTGGTTATAGTCATGTAAATCAAGCTACCTACTATGCGCCTGTACATAGTAATATCTTCAAGAAGCTCACCTGTCTCTGCATTGAGCTTCACATTCTGCTCCAATGGAACAGAAATAGGCTTACAGCCTGTCATCCCATATTTGGACAGCATGTCCAAACCGTATTGCCTTTGCAACAGCCATATCCCACTCGGGGATCTAATAACCTCAATGCCCAAGAAGTAACGCAGCTCTCCCAAATCCTTCATCTCAAATTTCTGCTTCAACAGCAGCTTCACTTCATTAATGTCTGCATCACTATCACCTGTAATAATCAAGTCATCAACATAGATGACTACAAGCACAATCCCTCTGTTTGTCCATTTCACATAAAGTGAAAAATCTGAATTGGAAATCTGAAATCCAATAGTGACAAGATATTGCCCTATCTTGTCTGACCATGCCCTCGGCGCCTGTTTTAAGCCATACAAGGCTTTGCGCAACCTGCATACAAAATTGGGGTGTGAATTATCCTCATAACCTTCTGGCTGCATCATATAAACCTCTTCCTGCAAATCACCATGCAAGAAGGCATTTTTCACATCCATCTGGTGTAAAGACCATCCCTTTGCAGCAGCCATAGCAATTACTGCTCTCACGGTTGCCATCCTTGCAACTGGGCTGAAAGTTTCCTCATAATCAATTCCATATGTCTGCGCAAAACCTTTGGCAACCAATCTTGCCTTGTACCTGCTAACAGACCCATCAGCATTGTGCTTTACTTTGTAAACCCACTTGCAGCCAATAGCCTTCTTATCATGAGGCAAAGGCATCAAATCCCAAGTGTGGTTTGCATCCAAGGCAGCCATCTCTTCATCCATAGCTGCTTCCCAATTTTTATGCCCTGCTGCATCCTCAAAACATGTGGGCTCTGGCTCCTCTAGAACCTTGACCATATAAGCATAGTGATGTGCTGTATACCCATCATATCTCAGCCTGTCAACTGGATACTTAATACGAGTGGACCTCCGTACAACTGGATCAGTTGCAGGAGTCTTTAAATCATGCCTGCTTTTCCCTGCACCAGGTGTAACAACAGACGGAATCCCAAGTTCCTCATCAAGGCTCATTTCAGAGCCACTTGACTCTCCATCAACATGAGAGCTACCAGCAGACACATCAAACACTGGAGCATGGTCTACTTTTTCTTTTCCCTTATGTGATACCTGCACAACACTATCAGGGCTGCCATGTGACGATTCACTAGATCTCAATCTCCCTGTCCATGCATTAGATCCACTAGTAGAGGACTCTCTGGGTCCACTCAAGGCTTGAGATTGCTGCTCTGCATTTATTGCAGCATTCCCATTTCCTGCATCTGCATCTCCTACCATAACAGTTGGTGCATACCAGCTGCTCATTTCATCAAAAACAACATCTCTGCTCACTTGCATTTTGCGGGTGGAAGGGTTATAACAGCGATACCCTTTCTGGTGCTGAGCATATCCAATAAAGATGCATTTTTCTGCCTTTGGATCCAGCTTTGTTCTCTTCTCATCAGGAAGATGAACATAAGCTATGCAACCAAATACCTTCAAGTGAGAAATATCTGGTTTTTGGCCTGTATACATTTCTTCAGGCGTCATGCCATGGACAGCTGCAGTGGGGGTTCTGTTCATAATATAAACAGTAGTTGCTACTGCTTCAGCCCAAAAATAATCAGGCATGTTTTTCTCATTTAGGATCGCCCGTCCTACTTCTGCAATATGCCTGTTCTTCCTTTCTGCAACCCCATTCTGCTGAGGGGTAGACCTGCATGAGTACTTCCTTTGAATTCCCTGTTCTTTCAGATATTCACAAAATTCTTCTGAAAAGTACTCTCCCCCTCCATCAGATCTTAGCACTTTAATATGCACACCTTTCTCTTTTTCAACCATGGCCTTAAAAGCCTTGAAATGGCTGAACACTTCACTTTTGTGCTTCATAAAATAAATCCACACCTTCCTAGTGTAGTCATCAATAAACGTCACATAATAATGGCATCCACCAATCGAAGCAGCTTTGGTTGTCCAAACATCTGAATGGATCACTTCCAAAGGTCTTCTACTCACCTTAGCATTTTTGGGAAATGCATGTCTGGCCTGCTTACCCATTTGGCATGCTTCACATACCTTTTGCATTCCCTCAACTCTGAATTTAGGCAAACCTGCAACAATGTTTTTCGTTTGCATAGATTTCAGCCTTTGTATATTCACGTGCCCAATGCGCTTGTGCCATATCTCAATATCTGCAATGACACCTCTTCCATGTGCAAACATAGCAGCTTTCACCTCAGGCATATCAACATCCAAGGTGAACATTCTGCCATTTTTGTTGCCTTTTGCAACCAAGCGGCACTTATTTTTCAAGTCCTCAACAAAGCATCCATCAGGATTAAATCTAACCTGCAGACCTTGCTCAACCATCTGACCAACTGAAACCAGGTTCTTAGTGATTTTTGGGACATGAAGTACATCTGCCAAGTACTTCGTTTTGCCATCCTGCATAGCCAATGGCACTTTACCAACCTGCGTAATTGGGTGCGCAGTATCATCACCTGTTTCAACATAACCTGGCTTATCCAAATTTCTAACATCATGAAACCACTCACCATGACTGGTCATGTGGTTAGAGGCACCTGAATCAACATACCAAACATCATTGCAAGCTGCAGCATCTCCTGACATGGAGTTAAACATATGCTGCATCACAAAAAGGTGCTCATTTCTGTCGTCACCATGCCCACTTGATGATGCATAGTTGCTTTGCTGCAACTTCCCACTTTTGATGTCATTCTGCTTTTTATAGCATGTATTCTCCTTGTGTCCAGGCTTTCCACAATAATAGCATTCTGTGCTGCTATTTACTTGCTGGTTCCTTTGCCATGAACCACGGCCTCTTTGGCTCCCCCTGCCTCTAGAACTACCACGTTCTCCTCCATAGGACTGGTTTTCCTGTTGTTGCTGTTGGTTCTGATTTCCTGCATGGCCACCAAAGCGGCCTCTTCCTCTACCCCTGCCTCTACCTGTATTCGAGTAGAAAGCAGTCTCTTGAGAAGTTGAGGTGGCTGAACCACCATTCCTTTGCTCTTCACTCAGCAAGAGAGCAATAAGTTCCTGAAAATCAGGAAATGTTTCACGGACTCCAATGGATGTCCGAAACTGTGCATAATCTTTCCCAAGACCATTCAAGGTCACGGACACTAAGTCCTCATCATCAACAGGTGCTCCAATGGAGGCAAGAGAATCTGCAAGGCCTTTCACCTTCAAGGAATACTCATTTATATTCAGATTTTTCCTTTGCACATTGTGCAACTCCTGCTTTAGCTGCATCTTTCGTGCTTTGGTATTTGTGCTATACAGCTTCACCAATGTATCCCATGCCTCCTTAGGCGTCTCTACATCCTGTATATGCACAATCATAGAATCTGAAATGCTAACAGACAGCCAATACAGGCATTTTCTGGCTTTTTCATGCCATTCTTTAAAGGCCTTCAATTCAACAGGAGTGGGAGCAGTACCCAAAACTCGTTCTGCAGTTTCACCACTGATGTAATCCCAAACTCCCTTTCCCATAAGGAAGTTTGTCATCCTGAACTTCCATGCTTGGAAGTTGTTCTTGTCAAGCTTCTCACTGACAATGGTAGACAGATTCTCAGACATTTTACAAATCACGAATTGCAATAGCAACCTGTAAACACAGCAAATGCCTCACAAGGGCAAATAGCAAAACTTCTGCAAAAAGCCTCACAGGGGCAGATCTGCAACACTGACGAAAGTGGTATTTCACCACACAGTCACTTCCTAGTGACGATTTTGCATCAACAGGCAACAGGCATGAATCTGCAACTCCCAATATCTCTGCACACAGGCATACGATGCAATTTCTGTGGCACCTTTCCACCGACTAGCCGCGCAGTGGTCGCACAGCGAAAAACAGGGCCTTTTTCTAAGTGCCTGTGAAGAACTTGCGCCTTCAAAACGGGCCCCGAAACGGCCTCAAATCAAAAAAATAAAGTCACCAAGGGCTTTGCCCTTACCCGCAGCATATACTGCGCTCTCGCCACACCGCGAAGGGCCTCTCAATCTGAAACAGTGCACTTCTGCACTTCTGGCTGTGCTACCTGCAGAGTTTTGCTCCCAAACTCGAAATAGGAAAGCAACACTGGTTCTCTTACCAGGACACCACAAACTTGGCTTGCTTTCTTGAGCTCCTCACCACGAACAAGGCTCTGATACCATGTAAAGAATAAGGGAGAGAGATAGGAGACTCAAGTTCAGCTTTCTTCACAACACACAAAAGAGAGAGGACACAAGGTTGGAGGGTGAAGCCTTTCTTCACTTTTGCACACAACAACAATACAATAGAAGAGGGAAATACCCTATATGTCAAACCCTAGAATACGTGGTTCATATGTGAACCCAAACCAAAAACATACATGGTAGTCTAACTACACCACGAGTACAACTAACATAGGCGGTGACATAAATGATAGTCATCCAGGAGATATATCGGGGGTAGAGCTTGATATCTCAACATCAGCTCCCCTCCTTGCCATCATCTGGTAGCTCCCTTCTTGCTGCATCAGCTCCCTCTTGGCTATCACCTCACCACCAGTAGCTTCCCTTCTTGCTTCATCATCAGCTTAGCTCACCTTCCTGCTTTGTCATCAACTTCCCTTTCTTGCTTCGTCATCAGCTCACCTTACTACTTGTTCATGAGCTCACCTTCCTGCTACATCATTAGCTCCCTTTCCTTTCCTGTTTCCCTTCCTGCTTTGTTTGTCAACTCACCTTCTTGCTTCGTCTTCATCATCAGCTCACCTTCCTACTTCGTCATCAGCTTCTACTTCACATCTTGTCCATTCATGCTACTCGAGAAGAAGCGCAAGTATAAGCCACGGTTTCCCAGAGATAAGCTCTTCACCCCTTTCTATACTGCCATGACGTCCCAGGTAGCCTATGTAGTGCAGATGACTTCATCCATGCCTACAGCCTCTACAGTACAGATGACTTCATCATCAGGGCCCACTTCATCAGCAGGTACCACTTCATTAGCAGTGCCGACTTCATCAGCAAGGCTGACTTCATTCAGCAGGGCTCACTTCATCACAACACTGCCCACTCCATCATTAGTGCCGACTTCATCAGTGATGCCTTCAAAAACTCATCCCCATCTTAGTTTGGACATCACTATCATCTCGGATGGAGTGCCACCACAATCAAGATAGCAACGAGAGGTTATTTCCCACTCTCATAGATCTAGGGCCTCTTCTTCCAACCATGGGGGCTCAACTTACACCCCTTTGCATAGAGGCCACATTTAGAGGGGTCAAGTGGGCCAACAGAGATACAAAGGCCTTCAAAAACCACCCCTCCTCTCTCAAACATTTCGGTTATGTTTAAACCTCTTCTGGATCCAAACCTCAAACTATCCTTAGTGTTAACATCTTCAGAGATCCAAACCCTCGGTCTAACAGAGTTCGACAAGGTCATCTTCCCTCCTATGGATGTGGAACTGTGTACATACTTCATCAAGTCTTATGACTCCATCACCAACACTTTTGGGTTCATGGGTTCAAGGAAGCTTCTCACACCCAATTTGGTCTCAGTACATGGGGCTCCATGCTCTCCCTATTCAGCCTCCTTTCGATGATTCACCACATCTCCTTTCATTCCTTTCATAGTGCAACCCTAATTGGAGGGGATATGATTGCAAAAGGGTTTTGGAAGGTGGAAGTAGAGAAGCAGTGATCACTCGCTACTTCTTCACTCGCTTCTATTCAGCATTAGGGAATTACTACATCATGAAAGGTATCCATCCTACTCTGAATGCTCTCTTCACTATCACTCAGTATGATTTTGCATCCCTCTTTTATTCAACATTCCAGGCCACTATACGAAATCACACACGTAGAGGCACACACACATGTACTTGTGGACCTCACCTCACCTACCTCTTGCACTAGTGGCGGGCTGCAACACTTGCACTTTTCCCTCCACCTTTACACCCTTCCTCTTCTCCTCACCATCCACCTTTCGCCCCTATGGTTCCCCACTTGAGATCAGCTTTACTGGCTCTTACTTCAGCCCCCGCATCTTTGGTCTTTGTTGCATCAGTCTCTGTCACCTCTCCCTCTCCCATCTCCACTCCCACTCTTGCTACACCCACATTTGCAGGACTTGTTTCTGAGCCATCCCCTCTTGGACCAGCCTCTAGAGCTTTGTCATCCATTGCTCATGTGGGAGTTGCCTCTCCATCCATTCCCTTCGAGGTAGATTTTGATTTCCTTGATGATGTTCTTTCGGTCACTCCTCTACCCTCCTCAGGTCTCACCCACCATGGCATGACATTACCACTTACCTCCATCACAGTCATGACCATCCCTGCTCCGATCATCACATTAGTGTTAATAGGGTGCACAGATATAAACATTGCCCCCACAGCTCAGGATGGTCCATTGATAGTAGTTATGGTAGCTGGGACCTCTGCCTTGGGATCTCATGGTGGAGAGTCATTAGAGTGACACAGGTTATTGAACTTAAATCTTACTCTGGGAGCCATTGGTGAGGCAAAGATACCACCCCGAGTGTCTCATCGACTAACCCCTGATCCGAGTATGGAGGCTACTGAACAGGACCCGTTGGAAACTCAACCTGGTGAGGTTATTTTTGTTGGGGGTAAGATACCATTTCAAGATGATTGTCCTCCACTGCCTCAGAATGATATGTTGGATATATACTTTGCATCCTACTCAAGAGGTCTATTCACCCATGAGGCCCAGATAGAGGAATAGATAAACGGCTTTTGTATACACTAAAGTAGAAGCGGCGGTCTCTTGCTTGCATGGAGGAGGAGAACCTGGACCAAATTTTCACACTTCGCTTGCAAGAGACACTTCCAACAAGAAATCATCCCAAGCTTCGAGTTGCTACCTAGACATCGACACACTCACCCCGATGGCAGTTTTCGAGGACCCAGAACAGGAAGGGATGAAAGCAGCCTTCGAGGAATATGGTGAACTCATTGACATCGCTGACTAAATGACCTATCGGGATAGGTATACATGGGCTAAAAGATCGCTTCATATGGCTCAGCACATTATAGATAACAGCTTCATTCAGATGGGTGCCTCCCTCTTTAATACTATGGGTTGGGTTTGCAAGCTTCTATCATAGAAGCAACACCTCCACTTGGAAACATGCATAAAGAATGGGATACAACATTACAGGTGAAAGAAGTGGAGTGGGGAACAACTCTACAGGTAAGGGAGGCTACGTGGAAAGCTCAGCAGGAAGAGCTTCAGCAGAGTCTTGGAGCGAAGGAGGCAGAGTGGGCAGCCAACAAGAAAGTTTTGGAGAACAGCCATTCAGCCTAGCAGGCTAAGATCCAGAGGGAGCTTGCAGCCCTATAGCTAGATACACCTCACCAGTAGAGGACAAGCATATTGTGGATCAATAGGTGGAGGTGGTGCAAAGTCAGATGAAGCAAATTCTCAAGGAGAAGGACCATCTCCAAGTTTCACATTCCAAGTTGCAGGACAACTTCCATGGGCTGCAAACTAAAAATTTTGCACTCAAATCTAAATGTGATCATTACAAGTTTGGGTATCATAGATATAAATCCAAGTACGAGGACATCCACAACCTCATGGACACAGTTGAGGAGGCAAAGACCACCCCTAGAACATCAAAAAACCCACCACACCCTCCCCCTCCCCCTCCCCTTCCCCCTCCTTGACCTTCATCCAGCAAGCAGTAGCTCCTGGATATTTCATTTCGTCATTTCCTTTTTTGAGCTCTGTGCATTTGGATTCTATAGTTCTCATGTAAATAAAGGAATTTTGGAGTTGTATGATCATGAGCCAAATTTATTTCTGTTTCAGAGTTGTATGGCCATGAGCCAATTTTATTTCAGTTTTGTAGTTGTATGGCCATGAGCCAGTTGTATTCCAGTTTTGGAGTTGTAAGGCCATGAGCCAGTTGTATTCTAGTTTTGGAGTTGTAAGGCCATGAGCCAGTTGTAATCCAGTTTTGGAGTTGTAAGGCCATGAGCACTTTCTTTTTTAGTTTTGGGGATGTCAGACTTAAGGTCACTTTCTTATTTGCAATTTATACTTAAAATTTTCTCACACAGAACCTCAATCATCCACTAGGACAGTGAATGATAGTGGCGGGGGATCTATTGTACTCTGAGTCTCCGGTCAGGGACTCCTACCAAGAGTCACACCTGGGTTACATCATGGTCACCTCAGCAACATGCCAAGGTTGTTAGACCTTGGTCATACCTTGTCGCATTGTGTTCACAACTTGGTCACACTCTGGAGCAAACAGTACATGACGACTTGACATGACTTGGACATGACTTGACATGGACATGACATGACTTGACATGGACATGACATGACTTGACATGGACATGACGTGACTTGACTTGGACATGACTTGACATGACTTGGACATGACTTGACATGACTTGGATATGACGGGAGCAATACATGATTGAAGAGTACCAAACCTCAACCTCGACTGACCATGGTCAAAGTTGATCAGAGGGAACTGCTGGTGCAATGGTGCATAGGGGTACACCTATTGGTGCACATGGGAAGCAGTCTAGCAGAGTGCATAGGTGCACAGACGGTACCTATTGGTGCACATGGGAAGCAGACCCAACAATTAAGAGGTATAGGTGGTGCACCAACCCTCGCAACCAACTAGTGTTAGGAGCACATGGAATAGATAGGAGTACACATGGAGCATGGGATTCACTGACTCAGAACAGGCTGTAGTGTTGCAGAAGCCATCAAGGATGCAGTGGCCGCCGACAAACGGTGGAATGGCTAAGGATGCAGGAAGACATCCAATAGGAAGGAGGAAAGGAGATTTCCAGCATGGGGGGGCTGATGAGGAGAAGGTGAATAAGGGGAAATGGAGAAAAGGGGGGACATTCTAGCAGAGGAAAAAGGCATGAGTGAGGGAGTGAGAGGCTAGAGTCAAGAGCTCACTTCATGTGTATCTTCTCCTGGTGTATCAGTCATCTCTCCCTTCACTTGGTACAATGGACCATGTGTCCTATGGTTGGAGTTCTGCTCTGTTCATGTCGAGGGTTGGCTTTTATGATGTTGTTCCGCTTTAGTCTTCTTCTCGCTCATATGACTTCTGCACTTGTAATGCTTGCACATAGTTGACACCATCGACTAGCACTCGCCTACGCACCATCAGTGACACCTACAGCATGTCTTACTTGCTTCTCACACCAGTGGCCCTAGGCCTCCAATAATACTTTTGGAATTGTTAGGAACCCCCCCTCAGATAGATGCTATTTTAAAAATTGAAGAAGTCACAACTCTAGGTCAAAAATTCACAAGATTGGTAAAAAAAGGAAAGACTATTGTTGAAGATGAAGGGGAGAATGACAAATGGTTTTAGCTCAAGAAAGAGAATGATGAGAGGGTGTCCAAGATTCCTGGATAGCTAATCTGCAATGTATCCACTATGAAAGAGGCATATTTCTTGTCTATCTCTCCTGAAGACATCCCAATGCTAGTTTGGAAGGACAACGAAATTAGTGACAATGTAGTGTACATGTGATCCTATCATATCCTTATCATTGGTTAATCTTTCAATCAAGACATCACAGCTTGAACATTGCTTTTTTATAAGAATGAGCAACAATTGTTGCTTTGTTATTTTGCCTATGTGGAGAAGAAACTGCTATACAAATTCTTGCTATTTATTATTATTTTTGTTGATCTTTGTAATTCTATTGGTCATTTTTTGATTTTCCTCTCTCATTTGCAAATATTTATATTTTTCTTAAAAAATTTTATAGAGGACATTGGAGTGCTGTCTCTATCAACATTCCTAAAAGGAGTGTTATTTTCATGAATAGTATAATAGGAATGCATGGGGAAGTGAAGTTGTAAGTTTTTTTTCTCAAATTGTGCTTCTCTTTTTTACCCTTTTTTTATTGCAATATAATAGAGTTTGTTATTTTTACAGAACATCAAAAAGAGCTATTGCTACTATTGAAGACATCCATTCCCATTTTAAATTTGGAGAATATTCTTTTCTCAACTATCTAGTACCATTGCAATCAGATGCAGCCTCTTGTGGTTGGCACATGATTGCAAAAGTTTGGAAGTTTCTTCTATCAAAGTACACTGAGCTGGATAGAAATGTATGTTTAATCTTTCAAACTACTTTCTTTCTTTCTGTGATCCCTCTTTAATATCATTAACTTGAGTTTTTTTTGGGTCCTGCAGACACTTGGAACCCTTAAATCTATTGGTATATGTGCAATGCCCACCTTTAATATGTAACCACCAATGTTCCATAGTGCCCTTTTGTAAGGCCCCCATTATGAGGAGAAGCCATGGTGTGAGCACTGGACATTGATAGAGTCCTAGTTTTGACACTAGATGAGGTTTCATGGTGACCATTTGATGGTTAGGAGATGGTAGAAGGAACAACGTACTCCTAGGGGGTTTGGAGGTAACGCCCCCGATCTTGGGGGTCTGTGGGCAATGCCCCCAATGGGGGTTCATGGCTAGCTATGCTGCCCACGACGGTATGCCCTCTATTACATGTGCATGAGCATTCGCATGCGAATTTGCTTACGTGCGCATGATCGATGGTTGGTGGTTAATGCGGTGGCAAAATTCAAGCAAACATGTGCCACCATCCTCACACTTAGTCACACAATATGTGCCACCGCCAGCCCACCAATGTGGTGGAATTGGTCTACTATGAAGGGCTATATAAAGAGGCCACTTCTCAGGCCTCAACAATGAATGCCAATACCCCTACCTCAAGTCCTTCTCCATCTAGAGTCTGTCTAGATTGCCATTGAAGCTCTACTAGAGAGCGTATGGGTGGACATCACCATCAGTTGTATTTGATATGAAATTTTTATTCTACTCTATTATGTCTATTCTTTGGTTATTGTACTATTGTTGTTGTCAAACAATCTCTCCACAGCATCGTATTTCTATATGGTATCAGAGCACTAGGTGCTTTGAGCAACAATAGTGCAAGAAACTTGGTTGCAATAAAGCTTTAGCACTTGGTGTGATGGCTAATTCTGGTGGAACTTCTGGAGTATCTGTTGTTGTTGTTGTTGCTGCTGCTCCTATTCCAACAATTTGCATTTGACCACCTCCCTTCATGGGAGGAAAACTTAATGGTACAAACTACACTTTTTGGAAGTTCAAGCCAACTGCAATTCTAGACTCATATGAGCTGCTAGAAACCATTCTCGGAAGTGATCCAGAACCAATTGGCACTGCTGATCTTGCAAATCCGAGCAACGTAATTCCTCTTGATGCTACTCTTCTTTGAACATGGAAGCAATGCAATGCTGATGCACTTTGTGCCATCATCTCACAAGTGTATCTGATTCAGTACTCATGTTGATTCAACACATGTCCAATGCATTCAAGGCTTGGAACATCTTGAAGAATCAGTAAGAGACCCGCAATCAGACTCGGATTCAAAATCTAGAAAATCAACTTGTTGCCAAAAAGCTTGCAGAAGGGGATACTGTTGAGATATTCATCACAAGGATCAAGAATCTACGTGATCAAATGGATGCTGTGGGTATTGCAAAGACTAGCAAAGATCTAGCTCGGAGGTGCATTCGAATTCTTCCACCAAAATTCAACAGTCTGGTAATTGCACTTAACACTCAAGTTCAAACTCCTGCACTTAATTTTGAAGAATTTTGTGCATTACTACTTGAGAAGCAGATGCGGTTGAAGAATCGTGATGGTGGGAGCAATGCTGCTTTCACTACTATTACCAAAGGGAGAAGTGCCAATTCTTCAAAAAAGAAGAAGCCAAAGAAGAAGTTTCAAGGGTTGTGTTACTATTGCAGTAAGAAAGGTCATGCTGCCATAAATTGCAGAAAGAAGCAATATGATGAGAAGAATAGGACCTTGAAAGCTTCATGGAAGCACAAGGATAGTGTCAACAATGCTAAAGTTGAGCTCGAGCTATTTCTGGCTATTGAGAAGATGTGCTCCATGGCTCAATCTTCACCAAGAAACACTTCATGGGTATTGGATAGTGGTGCAACCCAACAAATGATAGGTATGAAAGAATGGTATAGTTCTCTTCAACCTCTATAAGAACCCACAAATGTCGTTGTTGGGAATGATGCAAAATATGTAGTTCAAGGGACCAGTACCATCTCACTTGCAAGATAGTGGTGAGTTTAAGAAGTTGTCTAAATCAAAAGAAATCTAATTTCTATTGCTGCGATAACTTGAAGTTCTCTTTAGAAAATATGAAGCCCAGATATTAGGTGCAAAGGGCAATGTTGTGGGCACAGGCTCTAGGAAAAACAACTTGTGTGAGCTCACTACACTTTTGGTCACTTCAGATTTGGAGACAAGAAGGCTTTGGCACGAGCAGTTTGGCCACATAGGCTATGTTGTGCTAAAGGAAATGCAAAAGAAAGGGATGGTTGCACATTTTCCTGCACTAACAAATAAGTGGGAGCCATGTGTTGATGGGCAAGCAAGCCAAGAAGCCATTTCCACATGAGACCAAAAATTGAGCAAAGGCACCTCTAGAGCTGGTACATGTGGCGATCTCTATGGTAAGATGTCTACTATTGCTTTGGGTGGATCTCTCTACTTTATGCTGTGTATTTCCTTCAGGATAAGGCTCAAGCTCTTGAAAAGTTTAAATTGTGGCACAAGCTTGTAGAAAATGAAATAGGAAAGAAGGTCAAAAAATTTCACACTGATCAAGGAGGAGAGTTCATGTCAAAGGAATTTGAAAAGAATTGCAATGAGCATGGCATTAACTTACTGCTCCCCATACACCTCAACAAAATACTATTGTAGAACATCAGAACCGAACAGGGACCGAACAGTCGTTGAGATGGGACGTTGCATGTTGAGGGCAAAGGGGGCTTCCCAACACGTTCTGGGCTGAGGCAATAAATACAACACTCTATATTCTCAATCAGTGCTATACAAGGGATCTCAAGGGGATGACTCCACAAGAGGCCTACTAGAGTAAGACACCTTCAATTTCTCATTTTCATACATTTGGATGTGACTACTATGCACACATTTCGGATGCAATAAGAACCAAACTAGATGCCAAGATTAGGAAATGTATCTTCTTGGATATAGCATGGAGTTAAAGGCCTATCGACTCTATGATGTAGAGACAAAGAAGATCATCGTAAGCCAAGATGTGGTGTTTGTTGAGCGACTGCACTCAGTGGTGAATACAATTCTAGCCACTTCATCATCACAACTAAAGAAATAACTCACCATTTTTGCTGACCCAAAAGTATGAAGAAAGTATTAATAAGGAGGAGGTGTTCTCTAATAGTGAGGATCAGGAAATCCAACTTGTTGCACCAATCACACCACAATGAAAGCCACAACCAAGGTGGGTGTAGCAGTTCTTTGATGATCAGGACCCAAAGTTTGTGCAAGAAAGTCCACAACCCAATGGACCTCAAAGATCAAAGAGAATAGAGGAGCAATGCCAATCAGCTGATCTCATAGTTAACATGGCCTTGATGGCTGAGATTATAGAGATAGTCAAGGAGCTAGCAAACTTAGAGAAAGCACTAGTAGATCCAAAATGGAAGACGGCTATGCAGTTAGAATATGACAACATAATGAAGAACAACACTTGGGAATTTGTAAGTCGACCTACAAAGAGAAAGGTAAAGTGGATATGGAAAGCCAAATATAAAGCTGATGGTAGTCTAGAAAAGTATAAAGCTCATCTTGTTGCACAAGGCTTATCACAAGTGGAAGGTTTTAATGTAAAAGAAACTTTTACACCCACAACCAGAATGACCACTATCCGTACGATGCTCGCTACTATCGCTGCTCATAACAAATGGGTAGTTTTTCAAATAATTGTTAAGTCTACATTCTTGAATGGGCATCTCAAAGAGGAGGTGTATGTAGCTCAGCCACCAGGTTTTGAGTTTCCCCATTCATAGAATAAAGTTTGCAAGTTAAAGTAGGCATCATATGGGGGCTGAAATAGGCCCCAATATCAAAGGATCGATAAATTTTTCCTAAATTGTGGTTTTTTGAGAAGTGCTTTTGATGCTAACCTCTATGTAATGAATCAAGATGGAAAACAAGTTGTTATAGTCTTGTATGTGGATGATCTTGTCATCACAAGTGACCATGAGAAGATGATCCAATAAACATGCTAGCTATTGAGCTCTAAATTTAAAATGACTGATTTGGGGCTTCTGCACTATTGTTTGGGGATTGAGATCTAGCACAAGAGCCAAGTAAAATCTTCATCTCTCAACAAAAGAATGCTTGAGATATTCTGAAGGCATTTGGCATGACTGAGTGCAAGCATTTCGTCACACCCATGGAGGTGAATGCAAGGCTTTCTACAAAAGATGCCTCACCATTGGTTGACATCAAGAAGTATAGAAGGCTAGTGGGAAGTCTAATTTTCCTTTGCAATACTAGGCCTGACATTAGTTTTGCAATTGGTGTCTTAAGCAGGTTCTCAAATCATCCTCGAGAGAACCATTGGAATGTAGGCATGCGAGTTCTTAAGTACCTTAAAGGAACTCTTGACTATGGCATCACTTATAGATTGGGAGATTCCTTGATTGGCTACTACGACTTGGATTGGGTAGGTGACATTGACTCCAGAAAGTCAATTTTTGGATATTGCTTCTTACTTGGATCTGGGATTTGTTCTTGGGTAAGCAAGTAGCAACCCACAGCGACCCTCTCTTCTACAGAACCAGAGTACAAGGCAGCTTGTTTTGCTACATGCGAGGTAGTTTGGCTTTGAAGAATCTTGGCAGACATAGGAGTTCCAGTGAGAGAGCCTACATCACTAAAGTGCGACAACCAAAGTTTCATGGCCATCTCTAAGAACCTTGTGTTTTATGCTCAGACAAAGAACATAGAGATTCAATACCACTATGTACGAGAGCTAATTTAGGTTGAGATCATTGACCTGGAGTATTGCTGCACTGAGAAGAACTATGCTGCCCACAATGGTATGCCCTCTATTACATGCACGCGAGCATTTGTGTGTGAATTTGCTTACACATACGTGATCGATGGTGGTCGGTGGTCAATGGCCTTTGGACGGTGGCAAAATTCAAGCAAACAAGTGCCACTATCCTCACACTTAGTCACACAATGTGCTAAGTCAATATACATGTGCCACCACCAGCCCACCAATGTGGTGGAATTGGTATGCTACAAAGGGCTATATAAGGAGGCCATTTATCAAACCTCAAAATCGAATGCCAATACCCCTACCTCAAGTCCTTCTCCATCTAGAGCCTATATAGATTGCCATCGAATCTCTATTGGAGAGCGTACAACTGGACATTACCATCAGTTGTATCTGATACAAAAT
The DNA here is from genome assembly GCF_047967505.1 of Dipteris shenzhenensis. Lineage (NCBI taxonomy): Eukaryota > Viridiplantae > Streptophyta > Polypodiopsida > Gleicheniales > Dipteridaceae > Dipteris > Dipteris shenzhenensis. Next base: position 8,316,578 of record NC_141624.1, on the reverse strand, counting down.
TTTTATTTTGCTCTACTGTGTCTATTCTTTGGTTATTGTACTATCGTTGTTGTTAAATGATCTCTCCATAGCATCATATTTCTATAGAATCTTGGATGTGACGTACACGTCCAAAAGACATACAAATTATTTTGGACAATGCTATTACTCCCCATGATCCAGACAGTCTAATTCATCCATCAACACAAGCTCAAAGTGAAGCTTTACCTTGAAGTTCTAAGAAAAAGAAAAGACCTTTACATTCTCCACTAAAGCTTTTTGCATACAAACACGGAAGTCCACAGAAAGACTCCAAGGAAAAGACCACCAAGGAGAAAGTTTTTTTTTTTTTTAAAGCACTCAAGTTTGATCCCAACAAGGAGAAGAAGCCAGCTAAGACAAAATTTAAAGGACATCAAGGAACAAAGAAAGCTAGAGACTAGGAACAGGTTGAGATGCAAACCCTGCCCTCAAAAGGGGATGATCCAAATACCAAAGAACCCTAAGTGAAAACTGTAGATACTAAAGAGAAGATGGATCCAAAGCCCTCACAAGAGGATGCTTGATTTTTGAAATGTATTAGTTGTAAATTTTGGGGAAGACCATCCCCATGCTTTGTTTCTCTAAAGAAATATATAAATCTTCTTTTAGTTCAAAGCCCCCCCCTTTTCCCCCACTTTATTTGATGTGTAGGATTTTATGTTTTTATTGCTTTATAAGTCTATATTGAATACATTTTTGTCCACTAAGATATGTTTTTGGGACTTCAATATATAAAACCTTTCAACAAGGATGGGAAAAAAATCCTGTCAATAATGCATTGCAAGACACATTGTGATCAAAACACTTTTGCATTTCAATTTACAAAAGAGTTGGATTGAGATTACCAAACAATGATTTCTAATCATCCAAGAAGAATTACAAACTGCTCCAAGAACAAAGGGCTAATAGGTTTGCAAGGCTTGTTTTTTTACGTAATGCATATACTATCAATTTCCCAATCTGTCTCTACAAGGATCTTGAACTCCATTCGCATTCGAATCTTTCTATTTTTCACCTTGAATTTTGCCTTATTAATATCCTGACCTCCTATGACCCCTAATATTGAAGAGGCTCCAATGTATACTTGCAGTTACAATCTCCACTACACCATTGGGCAATGTTACACATATCTGGAGAGGCAAAACAACTTCTTCATCTGCTTGCAATGGAATCCAACAATTGTTTTTTCACATCCATCGCTCGTAAGAGAAACAGATATGAAATGTGGCATGAGGCTTTACATACTTGAATGACATAGTGGAATCCTTTATATTGCATCTGAAAATATTTTTCTTGTGCTCCCCCTCTACAACGTCCCACTTTTGTCCAAGTAGGGTATCCATGTCCCACTATTGTTACTTTTTTGCAGATGAACATGGTAGGTGTTTGTTAGAAAAAGAATTGTTTAAATATTGAAGCAAATAAATGAATTGAGAACACCCAATTGAGACCCACATATCGAGATGGCTTTGCAAATTTCAAAGATTTGTGTAAGTCACAAGGAATCTTTGATTTCATGAATAGAATTGAATTTTTGGCATAGGGAGAAGTGAAGAGGCTAGGAGGAGGGAGAAAGTGTGTTTTGGGGGAGAAATTCTCAAAGCCTTTATGAAGATGGGCCCACACCTATTGTAGCCCTTACCTTTTGAGAGAAATAGGTGTCATGGTTTACAATTTGGAAGACTGGACAATGACTATGCATGGGAAGTCCCCATAGGTCTAAGAAGGTAAAACATAAGACTAACAGTCATTTGAGGGGGACATCCCAAGGCAGAGAACCCTTATTGACCACACACACAAAAATTCTAAATTGAAGATGTGGGAAAATTCCCCCCTTTGATGGAATATCTTGTCCTTTTCCTCCTCTTCCAACCTATCATAGTGTGAGGTACATTATCATTGGAGAGGTTCTTGGTGTAGCCCTTCTTGTAACTCCTTTGCCCTTTGAACTTTCTTGCATCCCATATGCCTTTACATAAATCAAATATGAAGAGGGTCTTACCACTTGTTAGTAAAACAAGGGCAGTGTCTACTCTTGTACATAGAAGCTCATGAATGTATGGCATAATGCAATCATCCAAATGTAAATACACTTCAACTATCATGATAGAATCTTCATTCATCACTAAGTCACCTTCAAGCATCAAATAGGCTACATCATTGTTGTCAATGAAGCTCATCATCCAAACATATACAGAGTCAAACATAGTCAAACTAGACAGCAACTCAAAGATCAATCTTAAATTGATGCTGGTAGATGACCAAAAGAAAAAGTGAAAAATGATAAACAAGGAAACTTTTGAGCATCTAACCACTTGCAATGCTTCAGCCATGAAGGAGATTGAGAGAAGCCCCCAAATCAAGCAAATAGAGACTGGAGGATCAAATTTGACCTATCCTGAGCAGCAACCAAGGTGCTTTTGGGTGGAAATGAAAGCCCTTACTGAGTCCTACTAGCAGCACAAAGGATAGGCGAAATAGTGGGCACAGTAATCCGACATTACATCAGGAATGTCGGCCAAAGAAATAGTGATATCTCCCTCGTCTTTGGCTAGATTGAGCTCAAATTTTGGCAGCAGCTAGCCCTAAGTGTTGTCCAAGTGTGGCTAATAGGGTAGGTCGAAATTGTGACTATAGAGGTAGAATTTTGAGGAAGTTTCACGACCAAATAACAGGGTAGCACGATAGCTCAAAGTACAATTCTGTCGATCCCAATAGTGAAAAGGTGCGCCCTAGTGTGGAAAAGCTTCCGTTAGAAGGATTTTAAATGTTAACAGTCAGATGTGGAGAAATCAAAGTTGAAAGATTTTGGAAGAATTGGGGAAAATGGGATAGACACAGAAGAGGTGGAAGAAGGTTGAAGAAGATGAGGAGGAGGTGGAACTAGGACGTGGGTAGAGGCTCAAGGAGGATGGAAGGGCTCTAATACCACATGTTGGCGCAAGCATGGAAGCATGATGGCAGTAGACAAGAGGTAGCGACAATGGTACAAGTATGAAGGCAATGAGCAATTGATTCATTCATAGAATATAGGCAATTGGCCATGAGTAGGTGGAATCTAGATCCACAATCATCTCAGTCAGGAAGACCACCAATGTCTCCTAGAATCTCTCAATCACACACCACACTCCTATATTCACTCAATCACACCTATTGACTAACACATCATCAGTCACACGTAACTCAGGCACACCTACACACACGTGTTCACACACTCACTCACATGATCACTCACAACCATAGACCTTGGTATGATCCATTACATCAATTTGTCCTTCACCTATTGGCCCTTGTCTAATCACTTGGCATTAGCAAAGGTCCCTTTTTATGCTCAAATGCTTCCTAATGTAATGGCCATACAAAATAAAGCGATTTTTCTCTATAAAGCCTTATAAAGAAATAAAACTCTTGAACTACTCAATCAAAGGATGGAAGCACCCTTATTCAGATCTTTTGAAATTGAGAAGGAATTGCTCCATTTCTATCATATTAAATATGTCTATGTCAAAGTAATGATATTAAGGGTAGTTTATGCTGTTGGAATAATTTTGGTAATCTAAAAATTATACGTGTGTACACTAATATAGAGCAAAGTACAAGCTGCACTAGATCAGGGAGCGAGAGTATCCCTTAAAGCTAGTCTAGCAGTGTCTTCTATATTGAAAGAAGGATTAAAGGAGTAAAATCATGAAAGATAATATATGCTACAAAGATATGCATAAGCATAGTGGGGAGGTTAGTTCTAGAGTCAAGCAAGGACTTGCAATACCAAAAGCTAGAGGTATGGATTTTCAAAAAGATTAGAAGATATTGTGCTTGTGGGCCATCATAATCAATCTAATAAGATTTTATCGTGCTTTCTCAAATTTCCATGAGTTATCATAGCATAATATATGTAGCCTCAAATTAGGAAAAAATGAAGTTATCATAGCATGAAGTACAAGAATGATCTCCATTTGGTATTTCCATATGCCGTAATTAGAGTTGTCTAGCTTAACAGATGCCTCTAGATTGAGGTTGCTAGTCGTAGACATGGTGCAAGAAATGTACTCAAATGTCATGAAAATCACTGTCTGAAGTAATTGCAAAACATTGACTGTGCAAGTGAAATCTAAACTGTCGATGAAGGTAGAACTACAATATATAATCCAATCTGAATTACAAGGCTTGTGGCAATTGATGCCCAAAATAGCCAAGAGGCTTTACAAGGCTAGAATAAAGTGCACAATGCTATGAAATAGCCAAATAGGCTTTACAATGATGGCATGTGTATGTGAAATCAAATCATGTGGCTATCTGCCCACTGATCAATCGATCAATTCCTCTGAACACTCTGAAGTCTGCTCATTGAATTGATGAACGTCAGGTTTCAGGTAATGTGATTATGTGAAATTGTATGTGAGCATAGGGATTGACTCCTAGTAGGAACTAGTCAGGAATTTTGGGCATGGCTTAGATTGGCAACTTGGAGAAGTTCAAGTCATCTCCACTATGACGATTCAGTCTACTATGATCTAGATCTAGACCAACCATCAATAGAATAAAAGAAAAAAAATTATTTTTCTTTGGTTGTTTTTATGTGCAGGGGTAGATGTGATGATGTACAGGCTGATGTGTGTATAGAAAGTGGATTTGTCGATGAGTCTCCAAAGTGAGTGATATTTGCACCAAAATGTGTGCATGATGTGACAAGCATGTAGAGCATAAAAAATCAAGCAATTTTCCTTTTGGAGCATCCTCAAATTCTTCTTGGATCAAGAGATATGACTTGATCTAGGTGGAGGGGCAAAAAAGGGTGAAAATGTGCTCAATAATGATGTGGCATTCAAGAGTCACATGCAGAAACAGTGCCTGTGAAGGGGTGTGCCTCTAGGGCACTGTGTGATGAGGTGGGCATAGGGATTCACATGCAATGCCTGACAAGGGGTAATTGTGACTACCAAGGGACTACCACGTGGTAGTGCTGAGGTGGCAATGATGATGTGGCAATGAGGATAATGGTGCCATGTGTCAAAATTTTGACCACACTTCTCTATGGTAACCCATCCATGGATTAACCTGACTGGGGGTTGGCTTGACCAACCATATCCACATTGTTAACCGTATCCGAGTTACAGTTGACCAACCAAGGTGTGGTTTGTGGAGAGCCACTTGGCCTTATCTGCCACGTGGTGTTGTCTCTCTCAGAGGTAGCTTTTGGAGGTCAATGGTCAACGGCGATGGTAGGAGGCATGCTCGATGATGGGCTAGAGCAGCCCCAAGTCGTCATTTCTGTGTGAGGCTGGGAGGCCCTTATAGAGCTACTTTGTTTGTTGGTGACAGAATCAGGAGCTATGTAGTCGGTACTTTGAAGCTTGGAGGGAGCTGCGTAGTCAGAAGCAGCCTTAGCCAATGAGTCTTGAAGCTTGGAGGTGCCCAGTCGTCTCTCGAGGTCATTGCCATTTCCAAGCTCGTAGAAGGTTGGCATTAGGAGGTATCATACTCCTCGGATTTGTTGGGTCGTGGGTTCCTTGTGGTTCTGGGTCCCCAGTCTCTAGTACTATCTCTAGAAGCTCATATGAATCTAGAATAGCAGTAATTTTAAACTTCCACAGAGTGTAGTTCATACCATCTAGCTTGCCTTCAGTGAAGGGTGGTGGGCAAATTCTCAACACCTGGATTGTTGGTGCAGCTGGTGCTGCTGAACTCGAGCCGCTTCCTATTTCCATCACTCTGTATGCTGTTGAAGCCCTCACATCTCTTCTGCTCTTTGATCCTTAGAGCTGCTTGTGCTCTGATACCATGTTAAATTACACGGTGCAACTGAATAAAAACTGAACAAAGAATAGAGAGTACACAGCAAATTGAAGACGAATAAAATTTTCCTTCAATACTGATGTAGTACAGATGATGGCTCCGTCCACCCGTGCACTCCCATAGTGGAGCTTAGATGGCGATCTAGATAAATACTAGGTGAAGAGCTACTAGCTAGAAGATCTGATCTGGTACAATGGACTGGGGAGGTCGCCTCTTTATAGCTATGAGGGTGCTAGTTGGATCAACGTAGTTGGTAGAACTGACCAATCAACCTAGTCGGTGAAGCCGACCAATCAACCTAGTCAGTGGAACCGACTAGTCATCCATGGAATATTTCCTATACCATCGCCTCGAGGGCTCTCGCCCACAAACCCCCACCAGGGGGCCGCTGGCCCTTCTAGGACCCCCCAGCTGCTGCTGGCCCCCAGACCCAACGAGAGCAAGGGGGGCTCCTAGAGAATCACCTTTCTACCATCAATGGTTTCATTGATAGGCCTCATCTGACATGCAAGTCAGGATCCATCCCGTGTCTTAGGCTCACACATGGCTTCTCCTCATATGGGGGCCTTACAACTTGACCACCTTGGACCACTGGTGGTTACTAGGAGGGTGGGGCATTGAGCATATCTAACAGTGGTGAGGGGATATTTTGGCAGGGTGTATCAACCTGTTTGTTTGAATCAATAGCGACACTTTCTTTTTCTACCACTTTGTATAGATTTCAAATAGATTAAGATGTTTGAAAATCTTAACATAGTTCAAGGAGGAAAATACATACAAGACCCTTGTCCTTTTGCTAGGAATCCATGGTCAAATCTCATTACTAATGCTTAAGTGGAATCACAGCAATCTCTAGCCCTAGCCCACCAACAAGAACTAGTTGGCAATTGATTGATCTATAGTTGACATCAGTTGGCCTCTACAACTGGCACATGTGGTAGTTGGATTGATGAATCAATGCAAATCTTTGTATCTTATTCGATTGACTTTTTTCAAAAGGACATATATACTCTTTACTCAGATTTGGCTTGAAAATGATGCTTTCAAGCCGTTGAAGCATTCTCAACAATTTCAAAGTGATTTGCTTGATCCACTCTCAAATTTGTTAGCCCATTGGAAGTTTACAATGTGAATACAACTTGGTGTGTTGTCATCCAAAATTCTCGAAGAATTATTAAAAAATAGATATGTTAATGTTAGATGTACATCTCAGCATGTTTTTATGGATTCTTCTTAGTTGAGGTTAGGATATACATCAAAGCAATTATCAAAATACTTGAGAATTGGCCATGTGGCCCCCTTGGCATGCACCAAAATTATTGGTGATGAGTCCCCTTGCAATGCTCCGAATTAACAGTTCAACAAAGGAAAGGAGAGATATGCATGTGTGATGATTATGAAAAACACAATTAATTTAGAATTAAAATAAATATCATATTCCAAGGATGAATGTCCACTCGTCAAATCATTTTTTTGTACCAAGATTGATCTACATATGAAGTATCATCAAATAAGCAAAAGACAATATTCATAAAAGTAGATTTCACATGTGTATGGGCATTATCATTTTCCAGCCTTAGTAATGTGCTTCCATCTTTCTAAAATGATGTGGTGGCGGTATTTTTATATAAGATACCCATCTATAGTTATTTTTACAAGCATGCATAACCCTTAGGATTGTAATGGGTATTCTAAGGTGTGAAAATTTTATGCTAAAGAGTTTAATGGGGACATTAATAGAGTGAGATCTTTTATTAAGGCCATTTTATCTCTAAAAAAATGATAGATTATGGTTGGTTTGTGACTAAGGTATATGAAAATTCACTTCACACAATACCAATGGTGGCCACATGGCTTGCCATAAATTGGCTCATAAATGCCATTGCATAGGAAATATCTAGCCATACTAAGGTTATTGAATATATCTACTTTATCTATATATATTTACATATTATGATCTATCTCAATAGAGCATACTAAAGCTATGGCATTCTAATATTGGAATGCTCCAATATAATATTGAAGCATTCCCTAATATTTACATATTATGATCTATCTCAATAGAGCGTACTAAAGCTCTGGCATGCAATATTCTAAATGGATCCAACATGTAGTCTATGTGTCTGGACACTCTATTCCATTAACCAAATTTCTCAAAAGGTGAAAAAAATAGTAATAAGTGTGTGTTGGAGAAAAATTCTAATGAAAGTGTTAAAACATTGGACTATATGGTAGCTATGACATCAATGCTAGCCACTATGGATCCTAATAATGAGTAGAATGAAATGGAGATGGATGCTCATAAGTTTTTGATAGATTCTACTCTTTTCCAAAGTAGAGAATCATTGCATTTGAAAGAAAAATTCAAATGACTTCCATACTAATGCTATCCACTATTGACCCTAAGAATGACTAGAATGAAAGGGAAATGACTTCTACTAGTGAGTTTTGTATAGATTCTACTTTATTCCAAGTTTGAGATTGATTCTATTCTAAGGTAAAAAGCCAAAGGCTCATCGAGAAAAGCATTACACATAAAAAAATATTGGATGCATTGAAAGTATAGAGAAATGACCTATGTGGTTTCAATTTTGAGGTTGTAATTGATAATGACCACATGTTGATATATAAAACTTCTAAGGACAAAGATAAGGAAATGGTAGAATGGGGAGAATTGGGTTATATCTTGTTAAACTAAAGAAATTATGAGTAGAACCCACATTGCAAGAATTGAATCATGATAAAATGGGTGATGTAATAGCTCAACAAGTTCAAGAAATCCTCAATTTAGGGAACATGGCCTCAAGAAATCTTGTTAAACTAAAGAAATTATGAGTAGAACCCACATTGCAAGAATTGAATCATGATAAAATGGGTGATGTAATAGCTCAGCAAGTTCAAGAAATCCTTAATTAAGGTAACATGGCCTCTAAATAAACAATAGTAGTGAAGTTGGTACCAAAGTACTCTAGAATAAAGGATCCTCAAAGAAAAAATTCAGTACTTTATTTGAGTTTTTGATCTGAATATGCTCAATGGGGATGCAAACAATGTGAATCAACTTAATGGGGATGCAAACAAAGTCATCCCTTTCTACATGTGCCTTAGTGATGAAGCTTTGAAGTGATTCATGGACATCAAACCTAGGATAAAGCTTTGGAATGATTCATGTGACTTAGTGATGATGATTCAAAATGATTCATGGACATCAAACCTAAGGATAAAGCTGAGGAGACATTACACCTCAATACACACCAAGAAATCTTCCACTAGAGGTCCAAACCAAGTGGTGTGAAAGATGATCAAGTAAATTGTCTCAACACCATGAAGTTCACTAAAGAAGGAGGGAACAAGTGACTATGTGGCAAGACTAAAGACCTTAGTAAGAATATGCTCAAGGAATCAAGTAATCGTAACCTGATTATCATCTTCTTGATAGGATAAAATGAACAAATGAGGATCTTCTTGCTTGTAGGCAAAATTATATAGATTTTTCCAATTGCTGCATGGAGGGTATCAAGGTTGAAGATGATTCGGGAAAAGTAAATAGAAATGACACTATCTCAATTCACAATAAGGAGAAAAGTGCCATCCCCACTCTCAGCTTCCCAATCTCACGATCAAGTTAAGACTAGGTCTCCGAAGGCAATGCTCAACCACCTAGCTCCATCCCAACCTCAAAAAACCCTTTTACACAAGAAGAGATTTGGTATGGTGTCCAATGTGTAATGGAAACAATCCAAACCCAAAATGCTCATGCATTAGACCCAAGATAATTATTAAACTTGTTGCCATACCATGCATGTAATCATAATTCCATAAATCAAAATGCCATTAGGATCCCTATTGTGTACCAACATATTGAAGAAGAAAAAGCCGGTTTCAACCTCAAGTGATGCTAAAAACTCACTCATTCCTTATCTCCTTAGATCAAAATAAATATATATACATCAAAGCTGAGGTTGTACTATAGAACTAGAATAAGAACAATAATGGAGAAGCATTGATTTGAGCCAACTAGTCTGCTCTAAAAGTAAGGGAAATCCTTTGTTGGAAGAACATCTTGTGGCTCAACACCACATGTATTGATGTGAAATGAGAGAATTGATAAGGCTGATTTGGCTGAATTGGATGGTTAGGTCAAAGAATTTCTCAATGACACTAAAGATCATGGGATTTGAGGAAATGATAAGAAACAAGTTTCCAAAAGGAACTAATAAGACCATGCCAAATAGCAATCTATTTTGATCAAATATATATAGCTTTCTCTATGCCACTCAAAATAGTTAAGTAAAGAAATAACTAAATAGGACTTGAAAATATGAAGATTTTGATATAGGTTTCATGAGAAACGGAGATTGTAGCAAAGAGTTACAACCATTTTATAGAAAACTATCAAGACTATCCTCTAGGAATAGTCTACTCTGATCAATCAACTAGTTCTTATTCTATGATTCTCAAAACAAAAATCTAAAAATATCATCCCATATATCTTGAAAAGAGGAAGATTTTGATGTAGAATTGATAAAAATGGAGATTGGAGAAAGAAATTATGATGATTTTACGGGAAGCTATCAAAACTGTCCACAATAAATAGTCTACTCTAATCAATTAGCAGCAATTTCTTCTATAATACTCAAAATAGAAATCTAAGGATATCAGTCATCGTTGGTAGATCTTGAAAAGGCAAAGATTTTGATATAATATTTTAAAAAAGCAAAAATTGGAACAAAAAATTATGGTGATTTTACGAAAAGCTATCAAAATTATCCCTACCCAATTGTAACTCTAGGGAAAGGTAGTGATTTCTATTGTGGCTTCCAAGATGTATGGTGGATTGAGATCGCCTACCACAACAGATCTCAAAACAACTCACTCATGTGAACACACTTAGCTTTGAATATAGAGAGAAGAAGCAAAAGCTTTATTTATGAAAGGAAAAGAGACTTGCCCATTGGAGAGGATTACAAGACTAAGATCTTAGAGTGCTCATGACAAAACAAGGAAGCATAGGAAAAGCTAAATACAAGGTGTTAACATCCATAGAGTACAGCCATCGATTGCAGGGTAATCAGTGAGTAAAGGTGTCCAGGCCGAATGATCTACTTCAACGAACATTCTCAAGGGAGTTTGACCCCCAAATACCCCAAGGCTAGTGATTACAAGCAATGTGCAGACGAAAGAAGTATAGCTCAAACTCAGGGAGTTTGATCCCCAAATACCCAAAGTCTGCTCCAAAGTCCAAGGATTCAAGGATTCTAGGCATAGGTTGTATGTTCTAGCTACCAGCAGGAACAAGGAGATGCACACTTCAGGTCCACGCTCATGGAAGTACAAGGAGTGCAAGCAACATGCACTTTTTAGCTCCACATCCATAGAAATAGCCACACCAATAAAAATAGCCATGAAAGGAGTACAACTCAAACTCAAGGTGTTTGATCCCCAAATATCCCAAGGCAGGGTTACCGTTGAGTGTCTTGCGGAAGTTAAGCCTTGCCACTCTAGGTTTTGAGCCACATTCATGGGGTTCGAACCACCACAAATAGGTTAAGGTGTGAGGATGCTCAGGGAGTTTGAATCACCTAAGCCTAGGAGGTGTGAGGCTAACACAAGTGCTATTTGGGAGCCGGTTAGGAACACCTTCTAATGCCAGGCTTGTCCCAAGCACTCTTATATGGTTAACATAAGCACTATTTCCGCTAGTAGGGAGAGATGGTAAGAATAGCATTATGCCTTGGCACCCTATGGGCCCAAGAGCCCTTGGTTGTAAAGAGAGAGAGAGTGCTAAAAAGGAAATGGCTAGCTTACTTTGATTATTCCTTCGAAGTTTGTAAAACATGGCCTAGGAATTAAAAGTTGTTCTTTGCTAGCTTACTTTGATTATTCCTTCGAAGTTTGTAAAACATGGCCTAGGAATTAAAAGTTGTTCTTTGCTATCTTTTGTTTTAAGCTAGCTTACTTTGATTATTCCTTCGAAGTTTGTAAAACATGGCCTAGGAATTAAAAGTTTTTCTTTGCTATCTTTTGAGATAGGTTAACAGCCTATTGGGGACTGCATTTTTTTGAATGATTATAAGGATGATTAGTGCAGCATAGCAGTAATTTGAATTCTAAATGGCCTGAATGATAAGTAGAACAAAGAAACCCTTTATGGTTAATGAAGGAAGGCCTGTAATAGTGATTTTTCTACATGAGAATCTATCAAATTAAATGAAGCTTGAAAAAGAAAGGGTTTTAATTCAACAAGGAGCTTTCACTTTTGGGGAGTGGAAATTGGGCGCTTGGTACATATGATAAATGTTAGATATCAATGCTCTACTCTCGTGTAACTACGCGGAACTAGTTAACTCTACTTATAAGCCCCCCATATGAGGAGAAGGCATTTGAGTAGCTCGGTTATCCGGTAGGTCCTAGTTTGGACACCAGATGGGGGCCATGTGTGGCTTGATGGTTGGACTGCTTCAGATAGAGTTGGCACACGGCCAACTAGGCTACATGCAAGTGCGGGAAGGCATCCCTTGACTGACCGCACTGAGGGTAGACAAAGCATTTCTTGGGGCAGCCCACGCCAAATGGTTGACTTTGGTCTTCATTGTTGTTTGCACAAGTTTGAATACAAGCTCCCTCTTCTCTTCCAAGAGAGTGTTTTGGGTGTTCCCTTGTTTCCATTGTAGTGCCCTTGTGTTTGCCACTCCATCCCCCTTCACTCTCCTCTTCCCTTATCCTTCTCCATCTCCTTCCCTTCTCCCTTCTCTTCTCCCCTCTCCCCCTTCCCCCTTTCTCGCATGGAAACACATTGCAACAATCCAAAGGCTGCTTGAGTGACACTTGCTGATGACTCATGCCTTGCATTTCTCTCACAAGGAGTAGCTTGGAGGGGAGGCTCCATCGGCATCTCTTCAACATTCCCACGATACGTGAGTCGCCACCGAGACCCACAACATTTTTGGCACCATTGTCGGGGATAAAAGGTATGCTTTTGCATTTGCACTTGTCTCCCTTCGATATATTCCCATTGCACAAGTCTTCAAGCTTACCTTGGAGCTTGTTTATGAAGTTGTAGGAGAGAAGAGAGGTGGAAAGTGAGAGGGAGGATGGAAAACTATTTTTTCTTGTAGGAAAGCCATTTGTGAGCATTGGAGTCTTGTCTTTGATGCTTTTTTGTATTTCAAGTTGATAGAAACTTGGTGGGCTTGATTGCTAAGGTGTGTGTGAGGTCCAAACACCTCAAAAAACAACAAAAATAAGGATTCTTGCCAAGTTTTGAAGTAGTTATGTGTCTTAGAACTCACCCTTTCTGAAATTTTGCATTTTGGCTTTCAAAAAGTGTGATTTTTTCATTGAGTAGGTAGACTAGGTAGTGTAGCATCCCCCCATCACAAAAAATCATGAACAGAAACTGTAAAGTCTTCAAAAATCATCAAAAATCAATCGACGACACTTTGTGTGACTATTCTGTCGAGTCGGCACTGTAGCCCTATCGCATTGACCAAATACCCTGTCGATCGATGCATCAGTCATATCCTATCATTCAACCTATGTTGACCTAACGTCGTAGTCCTATCTTGTTGACCTAACCTTTAACCATGGTCTACCCCACCGCATCGATTTAATGCGTGTCAAAGTTACTTCCATGCTGATTTGATAGCCGTTGACTGGCACTGTAGAGCTATCCCATTGACTATTGCTATCCTACTACTCCATCGCCAGTGCAGTGAACCCACCCCCACACCCGTGGTCATATTTGTATCCCTCTGCTCATTGTGTTACTCCCATCACGCCACCCATCATTATTTTCATTCGATCAACCATCACTGTTTTGATCCCACCATCCGGTCTTTTACACTTACTCTGCCATTGTCGAGAGACGCTTATCCCACTGATCATCGTCGTCTCGATTCCCATGCTCGTCGCAATACTATCCCATCAACCGATGCATTAGTAAGATCCCACCGATTCCCTATCTCACCACTTGCTGTTATTCTGTATCCCTACACCCATGGGGATAGCCCTTGCAATTGTTTGTGCTGACCACATGGCAATATTTATCCCACCGATCATTGCGATACATCTATCCCACTGCCCATGGTTATATTCTTACCCTACTATTGTTGCTATATTCTTATGCTGTCGACCACTGCAAAAACTATATTACACCACCTAGTGCTATACCGTATCCCTCTAACCGTTGCTATAGAGCTATCCTATCGACCAATGCGATACCTCTGGGATAGCCAAAGAATTAAAAGAAAATTTCAGAACCTTAGTTCAGCTTGAGTGTTCTTAGCTAGAGGCATCCCACATGCACTTGAGGTCCGGAAGGATCTTGCCAATGGACCCCGTGCCAGAAGAAAGCGCTTCGAGCTACGCACCCACCCTCCATCCTAGTTGGGAATCCAGAGGCTGGATCGTGAGCCTCCACTCATTCGTAGGTCCCCGACTAGAAACTCTATCTAGTTTCATAAAAAAGAGAGTCTGAAAGAAGTGATGCAAGACCCCTCGGGTCCAAGGGCCTCGAAAGCTCCATTCACAAGTGTAGCCTCTCCCAACTCTCCGCCGACACCTCTAGTTGCATCTAGGCCTAGAGGTACGTTCTCTAACATGTTCGGCCACTTAGGACGAATAGAGTCGACAGACATGGAGAACCCCTTTGCCGGCATGTCCGCAGGAAGGGAAGGCCAACAACAGACAGCTCCCGAACCCCAGACCAAGATAGAAATCATCTTCACTGATCTAGGTCCCTCTGCCTATGCTAGACCTCCCCAGTGGGAGAACATGGATGATGAAAATCCATGGATGAGGGGTTTCCATAGACAAGACCCAAGTCGAGGGGATACTAGGAACTTCCAAGGTGGAGTGCATTATGACACTCTAACAGCCCCGGCGCCACTAGCCTTTGTCAACTATGGGGCACCATAGTTTCCACCCTAGCGCCCACTACATGGAGCCGATGTTACCATGCCCCAAGACCCACTACCTCTAGGGGTGCATCCCTTCCCATCTATACTAGTTGCACCAATGAATTCAGGCCTCGGTACCTTTGTCCCAATGCTGGCACTAGCAACTACATGGGGGCCACCACCAAACCAGGCCTAAGGCCAACCCTGCGACCCATCAGGCCCATAGCAACACAACCCCTGTTAGCTACTCAAATGGTGTTGATTGATGAGGCAATGCATATTTTGCTGAATGCCCTAGGAAGGGGGGCAAACACCTATTGAGATATCAAGCTCTACCCCCGATATATCTCCTGGATGACTATCATTTATGTCACCGCCTATGTTAGTTGTACTCGTGGTGTAGTTAGACTACCACGTATGTTTTTGGTTTGGGTTCACATATGAACCACGTATTCTAGGGTTTGACATATAGGGTATTTCCCTCTTCTATTGTATTGTTGTTGTGTGCAAAAGTGAAGAAAGGCTTCACCCTCCAACCTTGTGTCCTCTCTCTTTTGTGTGTTGTGAAGAAAGCTGAACTTGAGTCTCCTATCTCTCTCCCTCATTCTTTACATGGTATCAGAGCCTTGTTCGTGGTAAGGAGCTCAAGAAAGAAAGCCAAGTTTGTGGTGTCCTGGTAAGAGGACCAGTGTTGCTTTCCTATTTCGAGTTTGGGAGCAAATCTCTGCAGGTAGCACAGCCAGAAGTGCAGGAGTGCACTGTTACAGATTGAGAGGCCCTTCGCGGTGTGGCGAGAGCGCAGTATATGCTGTGGGTAAAGGGCGAAGCCCTTGGTGACTTTATTTTTTTGATTTGAGGCCATTTCGGGGCCCGTTTTGAAGGCGGAAGTTCTTCGCAGGCACTCAGAAAAAGGCCCTGTTTTTGCTGTGCGACCACTGCGCGCGGCCAGTTGGTGGAAAGGTGCCACAGAAATTGCATCGTATGCCTGTGTGTAGAGATATTGGGAGTTGCAGATTCATGCCTGTTGCCTGTTGATGCAAAATCGTCACTAGGAAGTGACTGTGTGGTGAAATACCACTTTCGTCAGTGTTGCAGATCTGCCCCTGTGAGGCTTTTTGCAGAAGTTTTGCTATTTGCCCTTGTGAGGCATTTGCTGTGTTTACAGGTTGCTGTTGCAATTCGTGATTTGTAAAATGTCTGAGAATCTGTCTACCATTGTCAGTGAGAAGCTTGACAAGAACAACTTCCAAGCATGGAAGTTCAGGATGACAAACTTCCTCATGGGAAAGGGAGTTTGGGATTACATCAGTGGTGAAACTACAGAACTAGTTTTGGGTGCTACTCCCACTCCTGCTGAATTGAAGGCCTATAAAGAATGGCATGAAAAAGCCAGAAAATGCTTGTATTGGCTGTCTGTTAGCATTTCAGATTCTATGATTGTGCATATACAGGATGTAGAGACGCCTAAGGAGGCATGGGATACATTGGTGAAGCTGTATAGCACAAATACCAAGGCACGAAAGATGCAGCTAAAGCAAGAGTTGCACAATGTGCAAAGGAAAAATCTGAATATAAATGAGTATTCCTTGAAGGTGAAAGGCCTTGCAGATTCTCTTGCCTCCATTGGAGCACCTGTTGATGATGAGGACTTAGTGTCCGTGACCTTGAATGGTCTTGGGAAAGATTATGCACAGTTTCGGACATCCATTGGAGTCCGTGAAACATTTCCTGATTTTCAGGAACTTATTGCTCTCTTGCTGAGTGAAGAGCAAAGGAATGGTGGTTCAGCCACCTCAACTTCTCAAGAGACTGCTTTCTACTCGAATACAGGTAGAGGCAGGGGTAGAGGAAGAGGCCGTTTTGGTGGCCGTACAGGAAATCAGAACCAACAGCAACAACAGGAAAACCAGTCCTATGGAGGAGGACGTGGTAGTTCTAGAGGCAGGGGGAGCCAAAGAGGCCGTGGTTCATGGCAAAGGAACCAGCAAGTAAATAGCAGCACAGAATGCTATTATTGTGGAAAGCCTGGACACAAGGAGAATACATGCTATAAAAAACAAAATGACATCAAAAGTGGGAAGTTACAGCAAAGCAACTATGCATCATCAAGTGGGCATGGTGACGACAGAAATGAGCACCTTTTTGTGATGCAGCATATGGTTAACTCCATGTCAGGAGATGCTGCAGCTTGCAATGATGTTTGGTATGTTGATTCAGGTGCCTCTAACCACATGACCAGTCATGGTGAGTGGTTTCATGATGTTAGAAATTTGGATAAGCCAGGTTATGTTGAAACAGGTGATGATACTGCGCACCCAATTACGCAGGTTGGTAAAGTGCCATTGGCTATGCAGGATGGCAAAACGAAGTACTTGGCAGATGTGCTTCATGTTCCAAAAATCACTAAGAACCTAGTTTCAGTTGGCCAGATGGTTGAGCAAGGTCTGCAGGTTAGATTTAATCCTGATGGATGCTTTGTTGAGGACTTGAAAAATAAGTGCCGCTTGATTGCAAAAGGCAACAAAAATGGCAGAATGTTCACCTTGGATGTTGATATGCCTGAGGTGAAAGCTGCTATGTTTGCGCATGGGAGAGGTGTCATTGCAGATATTGAGATATGGCACAAGCGCATTGGGCACGTGAATATACAAAGGCTGAAATCTATGCAAACGAAAAACATTGTTGCAGGTTTGCCTAAATTCAGAGTTGAGGGAATGCAAAAGGTATGTGAAGCATGCCAAATGGGTAAGCAGGCCAGACATGCATTTCCCAAAAATGCTAAGGTGAGCAGAAGACCTTTGGAAGTGATCCATTCAGATGTTTGGACAACCAAAACTGCTTCTATTGGTGGATGCCATTATTATGTGACGTTTATTGATGACTACACTAGGAAGGTGTGGATTTATTTTATGAAGCACAAAAGTGAAGTGTTCAGCCATTTCAAGGCTTTTAAGGCCATGGTTGAAAAAGAGAAAGGTGTGCATATTAAAGTGCTAAGATCTGATGGAGGGGGAGAGTACTTTTCAGAAGAATTTTGTGAATATCTGAAAGAACAGGGAATTCAAAGGAAGTACTCATGCAGGTCTACCCCTCAGCAGAATGGGGTTGCAGAAAGGAAGAACAGGCATATTGCAGAAGTAGGACGGGCGATCCTAAATGAGAAAAACATGCCTGATTATTTTTGGGCTGAAGCAGTAGCAACTGCTGTTTATATTATGAATAGAACTCCCACTGTAGCTGTCCATGGCATGATGCTTGAAGAAATGTATACAGGCCAAAAACCAGATATTTCTCACTTGAAGGTATTTGGTTGCATAGCGTATGTTCATGTTCCTGATGAGAAGAGAACCAAGCTGGATCCAAAGGCAGAAAAATGCATCTTTATTGGATATGCTCAGCACCAGAAAGGGTATCGATGTTATAACCCTTCCACCCGCAAAATGCAAGTGAGCAGAGATGTTGTTTTTGATGAAATGAGCAGCTGGTATGCACCAACTGTTATGGTAGGAGATGCAGATGCAGGAAATGGGAATGCTGCAATAAATGCAGAGCAGCAATCTCAAGCCTTGAGTGGACCCAGAGAATCCTCTACTAGTGGATCTAATGCATGGACAGGGAGATTGAGATCTAGTGAATCGTCACATGGCAGCCCTGATAGTGTTGTGCAGGTATCACATAAGGGAAAAGAAAAAGTGGACCATGCTCCAGTGTTTGATGTGTCTGCTGGTAGCTCTCATGTTGATGGAGAGTCAAGTGGCTCTGAAATGAGCCTTGATGAGGAACTTGGGATTCCTTCTGTTGTTACACCTGGTGCAAGGAAAAGCAGGCATGATTTAAAGACTCCTGCAACTGATCCAGCTGTACGGAGGTCCACTCGTATTAAGTATCCAGTTGACAGGCTGAGATATGATGGGTATACAGCACATCACTATGCTTATATGGTCAAGGTTCTAGAGGAGCCAGAGCCCACATGTTTTGAGGATGCAGCAGGGCATAAAAATTGGGAAGCAGCTATGGATGAAGAGATGGCTGCCTTGGATGCAAACCACACTTGGGATTTGATGCCTTTGCCTCATGATAAGAAGGCTATTGGCTGCAAGTGGGTTTACAAAGTAAAGCACAATGCTGATGGGTCTGTTAGCAGGTACAAGGCAAGATTGGTTGCCAAAGGTTTTGCGCAGACATATGGAATTGACTATGAGGAAACTTTCAGCCCAGTTGCAAGGATGGCAACCGTGAGAGCAGTAATTGCTATGGCTGCTGCAAAGGGATGGTCTTTGCATCAGATGGATGTGAAAAATGCCTTCTTGCATGGTGATTTGCAGGAAGAGGTTTATATGATGCAGCCGGAAGGTTATGAGGATAATTCACATCTCGATTTTGTATGCAGGTTGCGCAAAGCCTTGTATGGCTTAAAACAGGCGCCGAGGGCATGGTCAGACAAGATAGGGCAATATCTTGTCACTATTGGATTTCAGATTTCCAATTCAGATTTTTCACTTTATGTGAAAAGGACAAACAGAGGGATTGTGCTTATAGTCATCTATGTTGATGACTTGATTATTACAGGTGATAGTGATGCAGACATTAATGAAGTGAAGCTACTGTTGAAGCAGAAATTTGAGATGAAGGATTTGGGAGAGCTGCGTTACTTCTTGGGCATTGAGGTTATTAGATCCCCGAGTGGGATATGGCTGTTGCAAAGGCAATACGGTTTGGACATGCTGTCCAAATATGGGATTACAGGCTATAAGCCTATTTCTGTTCCATTGGAGCAGAATGTGAAGCTCAATGCAGAGACAGGTGAGCTTCTTGAAGATATTACTATGTACAGGCGCATAGTAGGTAGCTTGATTTACATGACTATAACCAGACCAGATTTGAGCTATGCTGTGGGGCTGGTGAGTCAGTTTATGCAGGCACCGAGGAAGCCACATTTGGATGCGGCTAGGCGCATACTGCGGTATGTGAAGTCCACATTGCATTATGGACTGTTTTATGAAGCTGGGTGTGCATTACAGGTACATGGATACACAGATGCTGACTGGGCTGGTAGTGTCTCAGACAGGAGATCTACTAGTGGTTTTATGTTTTCCCTTGGGAGTGCTGCCATCAGTTGGAGCAGCAAGAAGCAGCCAACAGTTGCCTTGTCGAGCACAGAGGCTGAGTACAGGGGTGCAGCAATGGCTGCATGTGAGGTAGCTTGGTTACGAAAGCTACTTGCAGATATGGGACAGTCAATTCATGCAGCAGTTGTCATTCATTGTGACAACATTAGCAGCATCATGCTTGCTAATAACCCAGTTTATCATGCTAGAACGAAGCACATTGAGGTGCATTATCACTTTGTGAGAGAGAAGGTTCTAGCTGGTGAGATTGATCTTGTCTATGTCAGCACTGAGGAGCAGGTGGCTGATATTTTTACGAAGGCATTGGGTACCGAGAAGCTTCGCAGATTTAGGAGCTTGCTTGGTGTACGTGAGATGGATTTGAGCTTGAGGGGGAGTGTTGAGATATCAAGCTCTACCCCCGATATATCTCCTGGATGACTATCATTTATGTCACCGCCTATGTTAGTTGTACTCGTGGTGTAGTTAGACTACCACGTATGTTTTTGGTTTGGGTTCACATATGAACCACGTATTCTAGGGTTTGACATATAGGGTATTTCCCTCTTCTATTGTATTGTTGTTGTGTGCAAAAGTGAAGAAAGGCTTCACCCTCCAACCTTGTGTCCTCTCTCTTTTGTGTGTTGTGAAGAAAGCTGAACTTGAGTCTCCTATCTCTCTCCCTCATTCTTTACAACACCACCTCCACCTACCCTAGTGTTCCCTGTAGGGATGGCGAATCCCTCGAGGAGCTGTCCCATAGCCATCTCCAAGCTAATGACCCAGTTCTTCGGAGAAGGAGACCCAATCTCCTACGTGGAATGGTTTGAACAGATTTGTGAAGCCTTTGGTGTGCCAAGTGACCTGGAGATGGCCAATGCATTTGCTGGATGGCAAGGCAGGCCAATGGTATAGGGCTCTCACCGCAGAAGAAAAAATCAAATGGGAGACATTGAGAAAGGCTTTTATTGTGGGGTTTACCCCCAGCGGCCATAAATGGAGCCCAATCAACCAACTGTATGGGGTAAAATAGAACGACAAGGAATCCTTGAGGGATTACATTGCTAGGATTAAGCACCTCAATGCCCACTGTGAGCCATATGAGCAGATGAGAAACGAATGCCTGTTGCCTCACTTCCTTATCGGATTAGTAGACCCGAAGCTGCATGACCACCTCATGGTGATGAACCCCACCTCCTTTGATCTATGCAACAAGGTGGCCATCCGTATATGTTACAACATGATGGATAAAAGGCCAGCAATGGAGGACTAGAACCTCCAAGGAGGCGCCAAGCAACCCCCACTTGTTTCCACAGAGAGACAATGTTTGGTGTGGGCTATGCAATGGAAATCACCGCTCCAATGAGTGCCCGCGCCTAGGATAAGGCTGGAACTTTATTGTGCACACTGCCATAGGTGGGGAAATCATAATACCCCCCCAATGTCGATTTTTGAGGCCCCTTCGCCAACCCATGTATCAAATGAGACCCCCATTAGCCCTAACGGCCCCACCTAACCCCCATATCTCTCAAGGTGGTCCCATGGCTAGCTCTCGTTAGTATAGGACTTAGCCACAGCTCTGCTACCACCACCTGTACTAGGTCCATAGCCCCTCGCTACCTTGTATCACCCCAGTAAATCAAGTGTTGGTTCAAGAATTGCCCAACGATTGGGAGGAAATGGATCCTGATCATGGACCTCATGATACTACCCCTACGAGGAGGGAAGTGGTACCCTGATCCACTACCTTCCGCCAGAGGATCAACAAGTCCTCGTATTCTAGACTGCCCATGTAAATGCAAGGGCAAGAGATCTAAACTCATTTGCTCGGAGACCCTCGCTCCAATGTTACACCTGCCAGGGTCCCCATAGAGCAAGTGAATGCCCCTACTGAGGTATGTCAAACCCTCCAGTATCTTGTTTCAAATGCCAGGGCCCACACTTCTTGAAGGACTTTCCATATAGGGATCATACTCCCACCACCCCAACCATGACCAATCCCACCCCTTTGTGTATGGAATGCGGGATAGAGCATTTATTCCAGGACTGTCCCATGAGGAGACCGACCACCCCACTCATTCTGCCAAAGATCACTAGCCTCAATCTATTAGCATCAAACAAGGCCATGTGGCCACAGTGCCACTACAAGTCATTACGAGGATGCAAGCCAAGGCACTAGGCAAGGCAATGAGGAAGCTCAAAAAGAAAGGTAAGGGCTTGTTGCCCGACCCTGAGATTCCCCCACATCCTCTAATCCAATCCAACAAAGCCATTCGAGTAGGTGACAGCTTTGACCAGGTGCTCATCCAGGACGGTTCTAATGAGGAGACAACGACTCTTGCAACCTCCTCTACTTCCGAATAATCTTCCACCCAGGGTGACCCTGAGGTACCTTTGATTCCAGAGGTGAACAAACCAATGCAGGCCCAAGGCCTGGCACCCTTACCCACCTATAAGGAGACCACCAATCTTAAAAAAGCAATACATAAAGGATGCCTAGACTTGGTACGGGATTGCCAAGATAAGTTTGAGCATCAACTAAAGGCTAGTAGAGGGGGTCAGATACTATTCATCTAGCCCACGTAATGGGCCATCGAGGGGCAAAATTGCTCAAGGTGCCAGAAAGGGTGGAGGAAGAGGAACACCTCAGCTTGGAGCAGTCGGAAGCTCAGAAGATGTTTTAGGAAGACCCAGTGTTGCATAACCTCCAAGATGAAGCAGACTCGTATGGCTTCAAGGACATGTTGTCCATGGAGGAAGAAGCTTCACCAGAGCCTTGCAACAGTGCCGGGTTGGCTGCTTTCCTATCGATAGAGGTGAAAATGCTAATCACTTCCTTGCTTAGAGGAAATCCCATCCTATGTTGTGATTTGTCCAATTGGATGAATAGACTAGTCCTACCTCCAACCCCTGCCAGATCTAAGCCCAAACAATCAACATTAGAAAAGGGCAGAACCTACCCAAGGTTCCCATCAACAAGCTAGGCTGGTACTTCAAGGGTGATGACACAAATGCCTCTATCCCCATAGTCTACCAAAACCAGAAAGTGGAAGCCATCCTGGATGGGGGAGCAAGAGTGAGTGTCTGCACCAAGCAATGTTGGGAGAAATGGGGAAAACCCACACTCAAGCAGACCCATCTAGAGTAAAGTTAGCCAATGGGGAAACTGCCAAACCCCTGGGAGTGTTGACTAGCATAAATATTAAACATTAAGTTATTTGGATTCACGTACCCTGTCAGGTTTTGTGGTCATGGATTTCACTCAACAGCTAAGATATGAAGCTATCCTAGGCAGGCCCTTCTTATGAATGTCTGGACTCATGCATGAGTGGTGCAATGACAATATCTACTTGCGGCATGAGGAGCAAACCATGAGAGTGGACCTGCACACCTACAAGGCCCATCAGGACACCTCTTTGCCACTGCCACAGAGTCTGACACCACCACCCAAACCACCTCCATAAAGCTATTCCAACCCTGTGACAAGGAAGAGGATGAGTCGTCTGATGACTTCTGGTATGCACCTCTCCTCGAGCCAGAATTATCGCAAAACTGGATGCACATCTTAACCAACATAGATGTCCTAGAAAGAGTAGGGTTTCAAATCACCACCCTAGAGTTTGAGGGTCTGACCCCGATGGCTCCCCTAAGAATGTTTAACATGCTCAAATGCCGAGAGGTAAGCAAGGGAGCCGTAAGGGTAAAATCAGACCTTCACTGGCTGTCCTCATGACTACTCACCATGAGTTCTCCTCTAACTGGGGAAACATGGTAAGTAGGGTAACCACCCCCGTCAGCTCTATAAGTACAATGGAAGAGACCCCTTCAGGTCCCAAATCCCTTGTATCCAAAGGCAAGACTAAGGCCAAAAATACCACTGCTCCGGTAGAAAAAGAGGAGGAGATTGAGGATTAAGAAGACCTATGGCAGGTACCAGCCCACTACAAGGCCTATACTATTCAAGATCGTAAGATCTTATACCAACAGGCCAAAAGATCTCGAGAGGACAATTGTTCTCAAGGGTATGATGGGCCGCCGGCCCTGGTCAAAGAGGTAAACCTAGCCCTGGAAGGGCAGGACCCACAACCTGTATTTGTCACCGATGACCTCACCCCCAATGAGGAGAATGCCTTAATAGCTCTCCTACGGGAATATAAGGACTGCATGGCCTAGAAGTACATGGACATGAAAGGAGTACCTGCCACAGTAGTGTAGCATATGATCCCCATAATGGATGATGGTGGCCAGTATGGCAATGACCCTACCCTACGAATCCTAAATACGCACTCATAGTGAGGGAAGAAATCCATAAACTCATAGATGCAGGATTCATCCATGAGATCGAGCATACGGACTGGGTATCACCCATTGTAATAGTCCTAAAGAAAAATGGAAAAATTAGAGTATGCGTGGATTTTGAAAAAGGTCATTCCTGCTGCCACGAGACGTGACCACTGCCCCTTGCCATTCACAGAACATGTTCTAGAAAGGGTAGCCGAAAAGGAAGCATATAGCTTCCTAGATGGATTTTCAGGCTACAACCAAGTGCCAATTGCCCCACAAGATCAACATAAGACCGCCTTTGCAACAGAATGGGGTGTATATGCAACCATAGTAATGATATTTAAGCTAACCAATGCCCCCGCCACCTTTCAATGTATGATCATTATGGTATTCAAGGAATACCTGAGAGACTTTGTGGAAGTCTTCTTGGATGATATCTACGTGAACTCAAAATGGGATGACCACTTGAAGTATCTCAAGATCATCCTTGAGAAGTGTTGCTTATACTGCACATCCCTCAACCCCCTTAAGTTCTAGTTTTGGGTCAAACATGGTGTCATCCTGGGCCACATAGTGTCCCGAAATGGAATCTCTATGGACCACAATAAAACCAAACTCATCTTGGAGTTACCTCCCCCCACTAATGCCAAGGGAGTCAAATGATTTACTAGCCATATGGGCTATTACTGGAGATTCATCTTGTTCTATGCGAACATAGCCCGCCCATTATATACAAACTACTAGTATCCTTTGAGTGGACCAAAGAATGCTAAACATCCTTTGAAACCCTCAAACTAGCTCTAGCCACACTGCACTAGTGTTAAGGTCACCCAATTGGAATTTAATATTCCATGTCCACATTGATGCCTCTAACTTTGCCATTGGATGTGTGTTAGCCCAACCCGGAGAGCATAATTTATATTACCCAGTATACTTTGTGAGCTATCAATTAAACAAGGCCGAGGTTAACTACACTACCATTGAGAGGGAAGGTCTTGCCATGATCTATGCAGTAAAGAAGTTCAAGCACTACTCGTTAGCTAACAAGTTTCTCTTCTTCGTGGACCATCAAGCATTGCTATACCTGATCAACAAACCCTACATGATGGGATGCAGGTGGATGCTGCTCATGCTAGAATTTGACTTCACAGTCATTGTGCACAAGGGCAAAACCCACGTTCTAGCCGACTACCTATCGAGGATCCCAAATGGTGAGGCTCCAATGGCACTAGAAGATGATGCCCTTGATGCTTCTCTCTTCTTCCTCGACATCATTCTCGAATGGGTCGCTGAAATCGGCCACTACTTGGACAACGGACTACCCTTAGGCCAAGACCTCAAGAAGGATAGAGCCTGTAAACTCATTAAGGAAGCAGCACCATATTAGCTGATAGTAGGCCAACTGGGCATGGGCAAGGATGGCATACTATGAAGATGCGTGTGCGAACACGAATACATCGAGGTGCTTGAAGAAGGCCACTCAGGAATCATAAGAGGTCATTTTGCCCCGCTCATGTTATAGCACGTAAAGTGCTACAGGTTGGTCTTTGGTGGCCAACGCTCTTCGGAGACGCGATCAAATTCATCAAACGATGCGACCATTACCAGCATATCCAAATCCCACACAAGGTAGACATGATGCCCTTGACCAGAATCTTGGCTGACCAACCCTTCGAAAAATGGGGCATCAATTTCATTGGTCCCATAAGCCCAACAACAGCTAAGGGGATTAGGGCTCGATACATCATCCTGGCCACCGACTACTTCACCAAGTGGGTAGAAGGAAGAGCCATGATTAAGGTTGATGCAAGATCCACCACCAAATTCTTATATGAACAAGTCATTACACGGTTTGGATGTCCGTTGGAGTTAATCAACGATCGAGGAACTCAGTTCCTCAACGAAACCATAGCAATCCTTGATGAGTGAGTTTATGATCATTCATAGGAAGTCAATGCCATAATACCCCAGAGCAAATGGCTTGGCCAAGATCTCCAACAAAACATGATGTAGATAATCTAGAAGTCAGTCGTATCGACTGGGAGCATCAATTCATAACAGTCTTATGGGACAGGACCTCCTACAAAGTGGCAACACATTGTACCCCCTTCAAGTTAGCCTTTGGGGTAGAGGCAGTAATGCCAATGGAGTATGTAGTGCCTAGCCTCCATCTTGCCATAAAAGAAAGACTCACAAAAAATGCACTAGCTGAATGGCTAGTCAACCTCGAAAAGTTAGAAGAGACAAGGTTGCGTGCAGCCTACTCTCTCCAAGTAGAAAAGCCCGATGTAAAAAGTGGTTTGACCGCAACCTCTAGAACAAGGACCCAGTAGAAGGAAATTTGGTGCTCCTATACAGTGTCCGCAATACCAAACATAAGCTTAAGTACCAAGGTATGGGTCCTTACTGCATAGTCGAGATCACTCCCCAGGGGTCATGCTGAATAGCCACCCTAGATGGAACATAAATGGATGGCTACCTAAATGGGAGCAAATTAAAAAGATACTACGGACCACTCACTCTCCCTAGCCTTCAAGCCATGCATAGAGAAAGGAAACTCAAGGCAAAGGTGGCTAGGATGAAGCGCCAGGCCATCGAGGAATCCAAAATTCATAATGCTAAGATCCGACAGCATAGGCAAATGGCCCTGCTTAAGGCAACAATCGAATAGATGCAACTAATGGATGAGCTAACATTAGAGCCAATCAAGTTGCCTGTTCAACTACAGGTTTCATACATGCACATCAAAGCACACATGGACCCAAGAGCAAGACATAGCTTCCTCTCTCTCTCTCTCTCTCTCTCTCTCTCTCTCTCTCTCTCTCTCTCTCTCAATATGGAAAAAGCTATAGGTACCACTAACCCTCACTGTCGCTTCAATAAGAGCTATAAATGGCCAACTTCTACAAACTTTGGGTTATGTAAATCTAAGTCTAATGGTTGTTTGCCAAGCTGTGGATATACGCTTTTATGTTCTCCCTACAGAAGCAACTGAAGAATAGATTATACTGGGAAGAACTTGGTGCTACGCCGTTAATTGTCAAATCGAATGACGTGCCCAAATTGCTTCACTCACCAATGGTGGCCAAATAGTGATAGTTTTGTTGTGTGGACTAAGCCCCCCCTCTTCAGCTCTGACCTTGTCGATCCATGATAATGAAGCTACAAAGTAAGACCGACCGGAAGCCCCAACCTCCACTAGCACCCCACTTAAGGTCCCAGCTCGAAAAGAGAAGAAAGCTCATCATAGTTGTAAACCGATGTCATTGCCCACTCAACCGATGCCACCATCCTCTACCCAAGAAATCCGAGAGTTGTAAGTACAAGATGATATCCTCTGTGCCCAACATCACTTTGATCAGAACCAACACCAAGAGAATGGTAAAGCAGCAACGATAGCTCTAGTTGCCCGAAGAAAGCCTCCTCTGAACCCATCCATTACTAGAAGAAAGCTGCACCATGCCCCCCCTCATCCACTGCCACACATTGCCAATAGTTCGATCAACACCACCCGCTTGGGTCCAAAAGTTGAGAGTGCAAACCTTGAGGGCGTCGAAGGTAGCACCACAAGGACCTGTGTCTTCCCTAGATATAGCACCACAAGAACCTACCACGAACAGAATGAAGTAGACCAGCTTCAAGGTACCGAATACGCACTAGTGTCATGAGTGGGGTCTGACTCAACACAAGTATCGCCACAACTAGTTGAGGAACTCCGCAAGAACAGAATCCCCCCATGAAGAGTTACACAAGAGCCTCCCTCTAGGGAAGAACACTCAAAGGTAATGGCAAACGTACCCCCTCCAATGGCACCATCCTACTCACAAAAGCAAGGGTTGGTCCCACGGGTAGACTCATGAAAGCTCACTTCTCCCAAGAAGATGGACCATGTAGAAACAATGAAGTACGATGCAAATGTGCCCCTAGCATCCAAGGTGAAAAACAAACTGGACACGTACTCTACATGGCTCCTCACACACTATGCCATAGTATGGCGCCCACCATCACATTCATCATGATCATTGCATCCACATCTAGGTGAGTTAGTACAATAGACATCACCTGACACACCCGCAGCCCACTAGTCCCTACCAAACACACCGCACATGTACACATGGTCAACACCAAGTGATTAGAATCCATTTTTGCATTTTTTTACATGTGTTCATAATCTTGCACGTTGACCTCACTATCATGTTCGCACTGCACAAGTCCACTCTGCTCAGTACCCTTTCCCCCCACACCCCCCCACCCCCCCCCACACCACTCCTTCTTTCTTTTTCTCTTTTACACAGTCAGTACCCCACCAGTCATCACCATAATGGTATCCTTCTGACCGTTGCGATCCCAACATCCCACTGACTATTGCCATCACCATCGACAAACCTTGCCGGTCATTGTTTTAGAAGTATCCCACTGACTATTGTGACCCCAAAATCCCATCGGTCGATGCCAAGGAAAGACACCGCCGCTCATCGCCATTCCAAATCGCACCACCCCGTCTTCATTCCATACCACATCAGTCGCAACCTTGGCCACATCCAGTCGACCACTACCATCAAATTTCAGCACCGACCATCGCCATCAAATTTCAGCACCGACCGTTGCCATTGATTTTCAGCACCAACTGTTGCCATACCTATATCCCGCCGGTTGGGGGATAGGAAATCTATGTAAGCAGGCTTACCCCATCGGGTCATTGCCATAGCTGTTGCCCCAAAACTCTTGCAAAATTTGCCCAGAAATCTAACAGTTTCCTGCCCCCTTCCACTACAATCTAAACAGTAAGTTTATGTCCTCCTGCTCTTCCTCATCCACTGATTCCCTCGTCACTCAACTTCCATTCCTGCTTGCAATGGATTCTGAACACGATTTCTTTGAGTTTGAAACCAACCTGGGACTCCAACCTCGCCCTAACCTAGAGGCCACTGGCCCATCGGACTCCCAAAGCACTCCGTCTGCCACAATCTGCATGTCGGCCGAGATACCCGTGGAAGACTTACAAGGCAAAGAAACTTCCACCAAGCAGGCCACTCAAGAAGATCCAACTACGATAGGCACACCTCCCTCGAGGACATGAAAGTGCACCCCGATGCCAACCACAGGCGAGTGCAAAATCATGTGCTCACAAGCACACTCGCCACTTGGAGAAGCATGGCTCCAAGATCTAAATGCTTGCATGATACACTCGTGCTTTGCATACAAGGGCCACGACTACAGCCTCCACTACCATACAGTAGTAGCATATGCCGCTCTCCAAGACCCAGTAGTTGTGGAGGCACTCAACTTTGTAGGCTTGGGTAGAATTGCCACTCGTCTCCCATGCCACCTAGACATGACACTGCTCGTGCAATTCCTCAAGGCATATGACAGCAGTAGCAACACCAACATTGGCATCCTACGAGATGCAGTAGGCAATCCCCACCACTACCAAATCAATCAGGACATGGTGCGGGCAGCCTTTAACCTGCGAGTGGTTGGGGAGAAATACTCCAAGTAGAAGAAAAGGCTCGACGCCCTCAAAATGATTTGTCATTATGATTGCCACAAGTGTAGGGGCCGCCTCCAATTCATAGCCATCTACAAGCCCGAAGTGGAGTGATTAGCAAGAGCCTTACAATGGCTCTAAGCACATGGACCATCATCAGTCCATTGTGCCCAATATCTTGCTGTGAATGGTGGACTTCCAAGAGACAAACTGGGCTGACTACTTTTGTAGCCAGATGCGAGACGCGATCTCGACACCGTTATCGGCAATCGCATGTTGTACATGCCGGTCCTCTATTACTTAAGGAGACAACATCCGCCAGTCGGCTTTGGCCTAGCAGAGAAATCCGCCATTGACCCAGTACAGATCGAGTAAGAAGAAACGGAGGTGAAGCCCAAGAGAGCAAGGACAATGCCCAATGTCACTTTGGTAATTCATGTGCAACCGGAAACAAGTTGGTTGCTTGACCAATATGAGGACCGCCAGTTGCACGAATTCATGAATACACAAAGTCCGCTCCAAAGTCCAAGGATTCAAGGATTCTAGGCACATGTTGTATGTCCAGCTATCATTAGGAACAAGGAGATGCACACTTCAGGTCCACATCCACGGAAGTACAAGGAGTGCAAGCAACATGCACTTTTCAACTCCACATCCATGGACATAGCCACACCAATGAAATTAGCCCATGAAAGGAGTATAGCTCAAACTCAGGGAGTTTGATCCCCAAATATCCCGAGGCAGGGTTACCGTTGAGTGTCTCGTGGAAGTTAAGCCTCACCACTCCAGGTTTTGAGCCACATTCATGTGGTTCGAACCACAAATAGGTTAAGGTGTGAGGGCACTCAGAGAATTTGAGCCCCAAATCACCTAAGCCTAGGAGGCATGAGGCTAACACAAGCACTATTTGGGAGCTGGTTAGGAATACCCCCTAACGCTAGGCTTGTCCCAAGCACTCTAATATGGTTAATACAAGTGCTATTTCCGCTAGTAGGGAGAGATGGTAAGAATAGCAATATGCCTTGGCACCCTACGGGCCAAAGAGCCCTTGGGTGTAAAGAGAGAGAGAGAGAGTGCTAAAAAGGAAAAGGGTTGGCCCTCCCTTCAAAAGGTGACTTGTATAAAAGGCCAAATGGTTGACTTTGGTCTTCATTGTTGTTTGCACAAGTTTGAATACAAGCTCCCTCTTCTCTTCCAAGAGAGTGTTTTGGGTGTTCCCTTGTTTCCATTGTAGTGCCCTTGTGTTTGTGCCACTCCATCCCCCTTCACTCTCCTCTTCCCTTCTCCTTCTCCATCTCCTTCCCTTCTCCCTTCTCTTCTCCCCTCTCCCCCTTAAAGTTCCCTCTTTCTCGCATGGAAACACATTGAACAATCTGGAGGCCACTTGAGTGACACTTGCAGATGAGTCATGCCTTGCATTGCTCTCACAAGGAGTAGCTTGGAGTGGAGGCTCGATCAACATCTCTTCAACATCCCCATAACATGTGAGTCACCACCGAGACCCACAACACAAGGGAATGGCATAGCTACTACAAAGAGAAGAATGAGATGTTTGAGAAGGGGGACAGAGGCTCCTTTTATAGAGCGATTCTCACCCTCCTTTACCTTGTTACATTTCTAGCCAGCATATATTTTTACCCCTTAGTGACATAAGGGCATGGGTCACCAACCACTTTCCTTTTGGGCACATTTTGGCAAGTGTCCCCTCACAAAAATCACGTCTTTGAAAATTGAGAAAGTCAAGAGTCTTCCTTTATGGAGCCCATAGGGACCCTCTCTTTTCCAAACGTCCACATCCCCCCTATTCCACATAGGAATTCTAGAAGGATAACCTCCACATGCCCTCCACATGCTTGGCACATGATCTTTCTTATTTTATAGAGTACTTATGGACATAAGGCCCACCTCCTTACATGACTCACTTTTTCTTATTTCTAAAACCCCATAATATCTTACTCACAAATAGCTCTCACCCCATACCAAGGTATTTCATTTTCCATACACATGGTATTTACAATGATCCATTCTGATCATCCCCTCAATCCCTTACAATATCTTGGAAAATAAAACAAAGTGATAGCTACAAGGCTATCGCTTGATCCTCACAATCCTATCAAGTGTACATATGAGCGATACCAATATCAAATAAAAGATATCACATTATTATGACACAATGCCATCTTGGGATTGCAATGGATAAGAGCAACTGAACTTATTTATAGAATTGGGATGCTAACAATGTGGTTATTCCCAATATAGAACAAATGGATGAGAACAACTCACCTAATAATTCTCACAATTGGGATGCTAATGGTCATTTCCAATAAAGAAAAAATGGTCAATGTTGATCTAACTAATGGGATAAAAAGCCATTTAGAGCATGAACTGGTAGACAACTACTAGAACATCATCATAGTAAACATACCACAAGGATGGGAATTGTAGATGATGATGAAATCATGAACTGGTCAATGCAATTGATGATCACCACATTGACTTGGCCAATATGAGAATGTCAACCTATGATAGCCTATCCAACTAAGAAGATGTACAAGCTCAACTTAAAGAAATCAATCCATATACAAGTTCATTGGAAGATGTACAAAGTTAATAAAAATAAATCCATTCGTATGCAAGTGTTAACATGTTCTTAACAACACAATGTACTAGATAGTTAGTTTGTCACCCAACCCTCAATCCAATCATCAAGAAATTTATGCTATGATCCACTCATTTCAGCAACAAGTCCAAGAGCAAGAGGTGTTTGATTTTTTCCTTCATCCTTTGCTCCATGCCCTTAATAATGTATGGAGTTCATCCATTGATATGATTGGAGGGTAGATGATGTTGCCCCCTCCATAGGAGCAAGCTGTCCCAAGGAAAAAGTCCCCATTAAGGAACAACAAGGAAGACCTAGTTCCCTCCAAGGGACTAGTGGTGGATGGATGAAAATCTATGCTCTTCCTCGAGAAGGAGCTGTTAGTTGATAGAGCTCCAAGAGAGAGAATTCCCCACCTCTTGAAAGGACCATCTCTAATGGATTCTTTAGGCTAAAGAGGAAGAAAGTAATCTAGAAGATTCATGCAAGGCATAAATATTTCTTATAAATCTTGATAATGATGATTTTTAATCTAGTTATAGATGGGAGTAGAATGGTGTGAAAGGGAGGGCCTAGGTGGATCACTTTGATATGTGGAAAGAGATATTATAAAATAGAAGGGTCCTCTTAATCATACAAAAAAATAATAGATCAAAGGCAAAGTTATGCCGCACTACAAATGAGAACAGAAAAGCCCTCCCATCCATGATACTCTTAAGTGCTTCACCAAGTATAAAATAGGGGATGCTACCATAGAATGACACAAGCAAAGAGGAAACCAAAAGAGTGAGAGCCTACAATATATGACAATCTTGCAAATACAAAGGTGCTTGAATAGGTGGATCTCTATAGTTACCAATATGGAATTTAAAGATACAAGTATTTATAGATTGTACATATAGGGACAAGACAAGCACAAAAGAATACGTACAAGCACAAGACAACTACAAAAGCATGGTGATGCCTATTGACCCCACTAATGCTCCTAAACTTTCTAAATACTCTTTTGCATTGCCTTTAAGAATCAACTCAAAAGATCTATAGACGTTTTCATGGATTATTTTTATGTTGACTTCACACGTGAGATCACATCAAATGCTTAAGGGAAAAATTAACCAATGCATATTGTACTTGATCTCCCTCAATTTCTTAATTAAACATATAGAGTATCATTGGAATGCATTGTGTCTTAATATTGTTTGTTTATTGATGAGTAAAACTAAAGGTGATTTTTGATTTGTTGTGCATCAAAATTTACCAAGGAGTGCATGAGTTCATGGCACATGGTGGTGTTGTCACTTGGTTTGGATGCATCTTGATGAGTGCACTCAATATCCCTATTAGAGCATTTGTTCTTTCACATAAAGCCAGATGGACAAGTTTGAAAAACACAAAACACATGAAATGTTGATTAGATGCAAGATTTTTTGGTCCTCTTTTTGCTTTAATGTTTGCACATCGAGTGGCATTAGACCCTCACACGAGTTTGGTCACTGCTGCTATTTGAGCCCAAAGCTAGGGATGGAATCCTTACTCTGAATATGAATGCTCTTGCATTACTTTCCCATCTGGATTGGTGTGACACCCCCCTTATTCTCTCTTTCATCTCCAATGTCTGTGTTGCCTACAAGCATTGTATTCTCTCAGCTCATTTTGCCTGCATAGAATTTGCCCAACTCATCACTCTTAGCTTATCTCATTCAAGAGAATCACATCACCCAGCCACTCAGCTCTACCCTCTGCTATAGCTTAGTTATAGAAAGTGTAGTAGCTCATTTTGGACCATCCATAGCATATCTCTACATAGGATTTTGCTTCTCTAGTGTAGTAGCTCATTTTGGATTTTCATAGTTTGCATATTGCTTTGGGCACTATGCGCGGTACACGGTGGTAGGCAAAAAGTAGCTAGGATCTCATTCAATCAATGACACATCAATGCATGAGTAGCATCCCCCACACACCTGAATTGTTATGGCTAAGGTTGGCTCTTGGTCTCTCGTGAGGTCAAATCCAAGCTAAAGAAAGAGGTTAATCTAGTTATCAATCCTTCTCTCCCTTTAGCCCTATTGCTTGTGCTAGTACTAACTAGTGCTTCCCTTTTCAAGTTGAGTGACATCCTCAACCTCAGAATTAGGAGAGGAATTTTTGAGCCACAAAACATGCAAAACTTGATTTTATCCATAAGAGTGCCTAAGGAGCAGCTATTAATTATGCATGATGCATAACATCCATTGACAAGCTAGAGCACTCGTTGCTAGAACGTGCCCAATCATGTTCTAAGGTTTAGCTTTTTGTTCATCAATGAAAGGAGGCACAATTGGATGGTGAGTGGTTCCTTGAGTAGGCCTACTATAGTTCTGTAGAGAAAGTAGCCAAGAAGGCCTTTGACCAAGTGCAACTCCATGCTTAGTGGGCTATTTACTATTGGGAGAAGGCTTGACAGTAGAAGGCTTGGGCTAGGAAAATGTAGGATGAAATGGCATATTAGGATGATCATTGCAAAGGAATGAATTTCATCATCATTACAAGTAGGTCGCCATGTTGTTAACATTGGCTAGAAAAAACTCCAAAAAGTTAAGAAATTTGCTCAAGTGTTACACGTTTGGCTTAAGCAACTACAATGAGAGAATGATGCACTCAAGGCTATGCTCTCTATTCAAAAAAATGAGGTGTCTATTTGCACATAATAGATAGCTTCAATGGATTGTGTGGATTAGTCTCATTGTAGGGTTTACTTTCCAATTGCAGTAGTATAAGTAACAAAAAGCTAGAGAGAGTGGTTGGAGAGCAAGAAATTGAGGATAAAGAGCTCAATACCATCTCCAAAAAGAAAATATAGGCTTATTCAGAAAAAAAATATAGGGGATGCATAGACCATGGTTTCTATGGGTCTGCTTCCAATTGCAGTATAAGTAACAAAAAGCTAGAGAGAGTGGTTGGAGAGCAAGAAATTGAGGATAAAGACCTCAATTGAACCATCTGCAAAAAAAAAATGTAAGCTCATTTGGAAAAAAAATGTAGGGGATGTGTAGACCATGGCTTCTATGGGTGGGTTTAGACAAGGGCGGGGGCAAAGGAGATGGAAGGAGGATGACCATCACTATGTGGTGTTTAGATGAGGGATGAGCGTGTCTAATTATTTGAAAATTTTAGCCCTTCAAATTCTAGCATTGGTTCTGATCCTCTTAATTAGGGCTTGGGTGGGGGGGAGGGGGTTTCAGACAACTGTCCCTTCTATGAAGCCAGCCCATGGTCTAACAATTTTGTGCCAAGTGGACAAAAACCCCTTTTGCAAGTGGAGCGTCCACCTAGTTTGAACCTAACCTATGGAGAGCCAACCTCCTCCACAATTAGCTAGCTAAGAAAACAATGCATTGGGTTGAATTGAGAAACTTGGCCTTAGCATTAGAGATCTTGATATTCCCTTATCAAGACCCTTGCTAGTGTATATTCAAATTTTTAGGATCAAATCCTCCCAAAATTCCTTGTGTCTTAGGGATCCTTGTTAACATGGGAGAGTCACTCTTTCCTATTTGTAGCTCACCTAAATATAGCAAGGCTAAGGGACAAGTAGTTTTGGGTTGTAAATTTTTACAAGATAGTAGGTTCATTAATAGAAGGGGAAATTTTAACTTGGGAAAATGTGCAGAGCAGTGCAGCAACTCTAGCAGTTTGGATGTTCACACACTTGAGGTGGCTACCTATGTCCTATTTCCTCAAGAAGCTCTTCTACTACCTACAACATATGCCACAAGTGGTTGATCCCTCATAGTTGGCCATGGGGGGTGTATGTGTGTGTGTGTGAACTCTATCTCATAGGGTAAGTTTTCACAATGTTGATTGTAACAATTGAAAATATTTGTACATTATTTGTGAAGACTATGTTTTTGTAATTGGTGAATATCTTTCATCTTCTTGATGAATATACGCATGAATGTCTTGACTAATCTTTTGATAATATGTATCAAAATCATTGAGAATTTCCATGGTCAAAAAATGATTGGACTTCTATTGGTGTTGAATCATAACTTTGGATGGTTCTTTTGAATGTGATTGATTGTCAAAGTTGCAATGATCTTAATATAGATCAAAGAATGAAATGCCAAAATTAACATAATTTGAGGGTTTCCACTAATAAATATCAAATTTGACAACGTTTTATGAGCTTAGCTTTAGATCTTCATGATTCAAAACATCTGATTGAATATTGCATACTAGTGCAAAGTTTGATGGCTTTTGTTGTATCTTCTAAATTAGAATCTCTTTTTGAAGTGAATCTCTTTGCTATGATCAAAAGATTGATTGTTTCATCTAAGTAATTTTTAGTTTCTAGAGCTTTTTATCCTTTGCATAAGGATTGATAATGTTCTAACAATTCTTTGTAGATATTGTCTGCAAAGCAAAGATGGTTGTAGACAATTCATAAGTATCTGACTATTGTGCTCAAAATTCTTCTTTTAGAAAAATCCTCCTATATGGTAAAACTTTGATTCTTTCTATAAATATGGGATTTCTTCTTGTCCAAGACCTTTTGTTGGTGTTGGCTTTTGAAGTGGGTATCATCTATGATTGATAAATTTTAAAGCAATAACATGCCATTCCTCCATCTCAACTTTCACCCCTAGTCATAACTTCAATGCCTTACATTTATTAATCTTAGAAGTGCATTTCAAGTGAGAAGTTTTCCTTGATCAATGGAAAATGTGCATGATTGTAAAAATATTGACTTGCTAATTGATAAGTGTGCCATTTAAGAAAAAGAACAACCTTGGCTTGATTTCATTTGCCACTTGATTGCCAAAATCCCTTGAAATGCAATTGATTACATAAATTGTTGGAATTGATGATCTTGTTTTACCATGATGTTGAAATTCTCTAATCAATTATGTCCTTGTCAAGGATGCCAATATGTTACTGAAGTATTTCCCTTTGATAGTACTCTAGAAAAATTGCCCAAAAAACTTCATACATATAGTAAAAATGTTTTTCAAAAGCTTGAACCTATTGGTGAAGACTCCATCCTATTCTAATCTATTTTTCTTAAGTTATTATGATTTTTCCTGATAAAGTGCTTGAAACTAGTGCTCATTTTGGGATTTAAAATAATGTTTGGAAAAGGTTCAAATGTATCA
Organism: Dipteris shenzhenensis; assembly: GCF_047967505.1. Taxonomy (NCBI): domain Eukaryota; kingdom Viridiplantae; phylum Streptophyta; class Polypodiopsida; order Gleicheniales; family Dipteridaceae; genus Dipteris; species Dipteris shenzhenensis. The sequence continues at coordinate 8,279,250 of NC_141624.1, read as the reverse complement.
ACTTTTTTTTAGAGATATGGGCTTTCAATATGTCAAATCTAAGCTTTGACTAGATCTAGCTTAGACTTCAATTTGGATATGCTCCTTCAAATTTAGATTGAAAATGGGGATTTTAAGGGTCTTTGGCCTTTAAGAAATGCATAAATGGGCATTTTTAAAGGTGATATTCTTGAGCATATTCACTTGGTGATGTGGCATTTGACATGGTTAGACAAATTGTGGTTTATCTTATTGTAATTAGAAACTATGGTTCATGTAACTTAATTTAAGAGGACTTGACCATGATGGACATGGTAATGATGACTAAGTAGATGATGTGGCAATTGACATGGCACTTTATCTACCTTTTAGGTGATTGGTAAGGCTATCTTGCCACATATCTTGCATCTTCTCTACAACCCCTTTTGATTCCATTGCATTTCACATGTGCCTTGTAGGCCTTATATCTGGCATTGCAAACTTATTGGTGAATAACGATGTTAACTTTAAGAAGCTAATAGGATGTGTAGGGTGTTGATCATAGTGGGAAAGCGTAACTTGAGGTTGAAGAATCTATATGAAAATAAGTTTCTACATAGAATTTTAGCATAAATAGTACCCAATATTTTTGGCAAATCTATACATGCTGAACATGCCAAAATGCCAATGTCACCATAGCCAACAAAATGAAGTAATCTTGAAGCTTTTTGGTCTTTGCCCTCAACTACCATGAACGAAATTGTCTGACAGAAATTTCTTCTCTTGATGGAAGTGAACTTGCTCAAAGAACACTCAAGAATCTCTCAATCACTCTCTCATGCTCTCGCACGGATCTCAATGTCTCAGCGGAAGACAAGGGAGCTCTTATACCATGAGAAAATATGAAGAGGGGAGAGGAGAAGAGTGGAGATGAGGAGAGAGGGCACATCTAGAGAGCACACCACAAATGACTAACTATACACTAGATTTAGTTGAAAATGTGGAATATATACAAACCCATTTAGGGTTAGGATTAGGGAATCTAACCCTTTCCTTCATAGCACTTTATTGGGTTAGTGCTATGCACATGTAATCACATGATGTTGAGCGTGGTCTCTCAACAACAAGTACATTAGTTCTTTGATTTACATGTGACTTAATAGGTTCCCAATTAGAATTGCCTTCATAATTACCAAATTTACCACTTGTGTCCTCCTCCTTAAAGAATGGAGTACGTTTCGTTGCTCATAGGGTGCAAGTAGCAAAGCTTCTTCCCTATTTCCTTTCTGACTCTAATGCTAAATCCATAGCGTATTTGTGATAGTTTTTCAATGGCTTGCAACTAAAGTAGTGCAAAAAGATATTTCTTGGTGTACACATCCACACTTTCATTGTTTATTTACCTCATTCTTTGCCATTGAATACGAGTATCGTCTTCAAGGTGCTTCTTAATTTTGTCTTTGAATGCTTCCCATGTTTTTGAAATATGTGTGCTTTTTGCAAGCATACTACACCATAATTGCACCCTACTTGTCATGTGACTTGTAGCAAGTTTCACCTTCTCAATCTCTTCATAGCATTCCCCCAAAAAGTATTGGTGGTTAAAGGAACTAACCCTAGCAAGTAGAGCCTGTCTATCTCTTTTACCATCATATTGGGAAAAGTAAAAGTTTTGCGGTTAATCTTACCTAACTTCCCTTTATCACGTAGCTTGAGTGCTTTCAGGATGGCCTTTCTCATGTTGTCTTTGTCACTAGACTCATCCGAAGGAGTAGTGTCATGGTGTTACCATTGTGAAGTATTCACATGATGCTTCTTCTTCTCATGTTGTCTTTGTCACTAGACTCATCCGAAGGAGTAGTGTCATGGTGTCATCGTTGTGAAGTCTTCACATGATGCTTCTTCTTTTTGTGATATATCATCTTATTTCTTTCACACTCGCTGTTGGTGGTATCCAACAATTCATTGCTTCCACTTCATCATCATCTTTGTCCTTCATATGCTTTTTTGTGACATTAGTCATCTCTTAGCACTTGCGTTGCATGTTATTCATTGGCCTTGTGTGTGTCGCACATGTTGTGCATATAGTTAAGTTTGTGTGCAAGTCCCACACATGTTTCCATACATCCAACAAATCCGTTGTATGCATAGGATAGTCTTCTTCAATAGATGTAGGTGGCTTTCAAGTTGATGCCACTTGATATAATGCATCTTCAATCTCTTGATATTGTTGCTTGTTAAGGTGATAGTGTGCTCACCATTCTTCCTCAATAAGCGTTATTGTTGTTGGACTTCTTTCATCCTTGTCATGATGTGGATATTTAGTATGACCTATTTCTGATAGAATGTGTTTTCCTGGCTTAGTGAAATATATGCACAATGTAAATAAGAAATCACTATGAAAGGAAATACACATAGACACAAGACTTACCTTGATTCAATTCCTAAGATTTGAAAGCCAAGTATAGTATCTTTGTGGCTACTTAGACTCACACAATTCCAATGCTTGCATCCATGTTGCAAGGTACAAAGCAAAGCTCATGTCCAATAGCACTAGTAGTTTGTCTCTCTCTCTTACTTTCGGCCTTTAGAATTTCCTACTTTCGAAATCTGTTGATTGCTCCCTTGATTGCACTTTTTCCTGTGACTTTATCACTAGAATCTTTAAAGAATAGAGTAACAAAGAGACTTCACCTAGTGGACAATCACAATTGTTAAGTGAGCTTGGGCTAGAATTTTCCTAGTATGGGTGACCTCCCGAGAAGTTTTGAGAGCAATCTCACAAGTCTCCTTTGCGTTCAGCCAATGGTGCCTGCGGTGCTAGGTATGCCAAGGACTATGCCTTTGGCGCCAGGTATGGCTTTGCTGCTAAGGACTATGCCAGGAGGAGCCCGGGCAAATTCACAATGTCGTTCGCTTAGGAGGAGCTGGGGCAAATTCGCAGAGTGTCATTTGCTCTAGAGGAGCTAGGGTGAATTTATAGTTGATGGCTTCCCGTGGTCTTTGTCCTTTTTTGCAAAATCTTTTTTCCCAGTGTGCCCTTTTGCTTCTTGGATTCTTGTGCTTCAAGCTTCTTTCCACCTATTTTTTGCACACGTATGACAATCCTATTGTGACTTTTTTAATCCCCCCCCTATTGCTCGTGCACAGATCTTCTTCGTTTGCAAGAAAGTGAGCTTCCCATGCTATGGATTGATGAATCATTGCTTTGATACCACTGCAATGGGAAACGCTTGCAAAACTTGCAAACCCTTGAAATTGGAACAAAAACACTATACAAAAATACGCACAAAGTTTTAAACCTCACAAACAAAAGAGATAAAACAAGCTTGCTGGGTGAAAACTCCCCCCATAGGAGTGTTGCTCTCCTTTTAACTTCTATGTATTTGAATTATGTTTGAATAGCTTTCAATCAAAAATCATACAAGCTTCATGTACAAATCAAATTGGGAAAAGACCCCCCCCTCGAGTCACTTCCAAAATAGCTTGCTTTTGAAAAAAATAAACCTATCTTTCCTACTGTAGTTAGTATGCTTAGTATAAGCCTTTGATGTTCAAAAATTAAAATATGTAAATGAACATTTGTAACATAATAAATTAGGCTTAGCCTAGTTCATCTTGGCATCACTAGAGTTGCACCTACATGCAAAAAATATGATGAATCATGCTTGCCAAATGCCATTGCTCGATCAATTCTCTTCTCTGGAATTCACAAAATCAATAATAATAAAATATTTCAAGTATAGAATAACCTTGGAATTAATCACCACAATTAATCAACCTTTCAACATTTCAACTGCACAAGATCAATAAATCACAATTGATGGTGCACACATAGTTAGGAATTGTTAAGGTAAATCCAACTACACCTAATAAGGTTAAATTTTAGAAGTTCAACAAAATTAAGAAAGAAGACCTGTACAACCATTTGCAAAGTTTTCTACGGATTTGTCCCATTAATGGAGATGTGACCAAAGAAGAGATGTCAAAATTCATCAGTTCATAGTGACGAATGACAACCATCACAAAGAAGATCACATGCTAATGAAGAGCAACCTCAGGGGGGGTTAGCAATTATTGAGGTAAATCCAACTATGCCTATCAAAGTTAAATTTCAAGAGTTTATGGGAATTAAGGAAGAAGACTCGTGCAACCATTTGCAAAGTTTTCTATGGGTTTGTCCCATTAATGGATCTGTGACCAAAGAAGAGTATGTGGACTATTTCCCTTTTGCAGATTGACCAAGACAGCATAGCGCTAGTTTAATCAGTTTCAATCGGGTACTTCAAAGTTTGGCAATAGACGCCCAAGACCTTACTCAAGTGGTTTGCAAAAAAATCAATGAAGAAGACATTTGCACCGAGCTCAGTGACTTCAATCAATGAGAAAGACATTTGCACCAAGTTTAATTACTTAAAACAAAAGGAGAATGATATCCATTTAGGATTTTGTCCTAAGAATTCAATCTCTAATCAACCTAGTACACTGCCAGATGACAAGTCACTGCACGCATTGCTGATTACAAGATATACTCAATTGATTTGAGATCCCTTGAAATAGTCAAGACATATGAGGAGTTACTGAACCAAGCTGTTGCATTTTGAGAAAAATGGACTTGCCAAGAAGAATTCCAAGAAGAGGTGACAGACGTCATGAAAAGGATGTCGACATAAAGATGTGACGTGAAGATCATCACGCTAACGAAGAGCAACCCTAGGGTCATGAGTTAGCAATTGTTAAATAAATCTAGCTATGCGTATCAAGGTTAAACTTTTGGAGTTTAAGTTAATTAAGAAAGAACACCCTTACAACCATTTTCAAAGTTTTCTATGGCTTTGTCACATTAATAGAGCTGTGACACAAAGAAGAGTATATGTCGGCACTTGACATTCCACACTGACGAAGGCGTACGTCACAAAGAAGATCATCATGCAACCCCAGGGGCCTGAGTTAGCAATTGCTAATGTAAATCCAGCTATGCCTATCAACTTACGTTGAATTTCAAGAGTTTAAGGGAATTAAGAAAGAAGACTTGTATAGCCATTTGCAAAGTTTTCTACGGGTTTGTCCCATTAATGGAGCTGTCAGATTGTTTAAGAAAGAAGACTTGTATAGCCATTTGCAAAGAAGACTTGTATAGCCATTTGCAAAGGGAATTAAGAAAGAAGACTTGTATAGCCATTTGCAAAGTTTTCTACGGGTTTGTCCCATTAATGGACCAAAGTTTCCCTGTGTAGATTGACCAAGACATCACAACACTGGTTTACTTAGTTTCCAATTAGCTACTTCAAGGATTCTCTAATCAACCATCTTGGTACAGCGCCAGATGACAAGAAGTCAGTGCATACATGGTTGATTATAAGATATACTCAAACTGATTTGAGATCCCTTGAAATAGTCAAGACATATGAGGAGTTACTGAACCAAGCTGTCGCATTTGGAGAAAAGTGGACTTGCCAAGAAGAATTCCAAGATAAAGGTTGAAGAAAGTGATGAAAAGGATGCCGACATAAAGATGTACCTCACAAAGATCATCATGCTAATGAAGAGCAACCCCAGGGTCCTGAGTTAGCAATTTTCAAGGTAAATCCAGCTACGCCTATCAAGGTTAAATTTCAGGAGTTTAAGGGAATTGAGAATGAAGACCCATACAACCATTTTGCAAAGTTTTCTACGGGGTTTGGACCATTAATAGAGCTATGATCAAAGAAAAGCATATGTCGGCATTCGTTAGTCGACACGGACAAATGCCAACATAAAGACGTATGTCACAAAGAAGATCATGCTAATGAAGAGCAACCCCAAGGTCCTGTGTTAGCAATTGTTAAGGTAAATCCAACTACACATATCAAGGTTAAATTTTAGGAGTTTAAGGGAATTGAGAAAGAAGACCCGTACAACCATTTGCAAAGTTTTCTCCCATTAATGGAGCATTAATGGAGCTGCAATCAAAAAAGAGTATATGGAGTATTTCCCTTTGCAGATTGACCAAGATATCACAACGTTTTTAATCAGATTCCAATTGAAGCATACATTCGCACTAAGCTTAGTGACTTAAAACATAATGAGAATGAGTCCATTTAGGGCTTTGTCCTTAGAATTAGGGCTCTAATCAACCAGCTCAGTACACTGCCAGATGACAAGTCACTACACTCATTGCTGATTACAAGATATACCCAATTTGATTGGAGATCCCTTCAAATAGTTAAGACATATGAGGAGTTACTAAACCAAGCTGTTGCATTTGGAGAAAAGTGGACTTGACAAGAATAATTCCTAGAAAGAGGTTGAAGGAATTGATGAAAAAGATGCTTCCACGAAAGTCGATATTGAAGAAGACTCTGAAAGAGATGGGTTTTCGAGAGAAACCAAGACCAAATGAAAAATGGTACAACACATGTTCTAGGAAAGGACACACAGGGAATGAATGCAAAGCAAAGTATTGTGAGACTAATGAGTCTGATTGTTGGTATGCAAAGAAAAGAATTGCAGATATGAACAAGTAGAAACCGAGCCCAAGGCGAAATATGGACGCCCACTTAAATGCGAGCAAGACAAGGGTAAAGGTAAGAATGGTAAGGACAAGAATCAAGGTCCTTCACAAAATTAGTGTTATTTTTGCAATGGTTATCACACCAAGGCTAAGTGTCCATTGTTGCAAGAGCATCTAAAATTGTTAAAAAGTGATATGGATGGACAGAAAGTGGATTCCGAATGCCAAGTCATATTAGTAGAACTCCCAAACTCATGGACACTAATGCAGTAACTCGGTCGTCACAAGTTTGAGTGGATCTAGTGAAAAGGATCCTCCCCCTTCTTTAGGAGATATCAATTGGAAAGCACAGAAACAATTTTCATCTCCGATATCCTGAGAGCTAAAGGGAAAAGGACTAGCTATAAATTTGCCACTTGATTTGAGTATGGCACCACCAGTTGACAACTCTACTGAGGCCTCCACAAGCAAGTCTTAGGATGAACCAGGTTTTGATGAAGAATGGGTCCAAAAATGGAAAAAGCATGGGAAATATTTCAAAAATATTAAGGTTAACCTGACAGTGGTGGCTAAATTATTAAAGAGTCACCATTCCAGTCACTGACACCCCGATAGTAGATGAAGAAAATCTATGATCAATTTGAAGACCAAGAAGCAGCATGTGTCGGGCGTGATTGTAGATGGTGGATCTGGAGTAAATACATCCTGAGAAGCTGCTGCGAAATGCCTTATTCGAATTCGTATGGTGGAGCAATAAACTATTGAACCACTAAGTATGATTTCTGATATTGTTGCTATTACTATTGGAATGCATTACACTGCTAGTCTACTCATAGTGCTAAGGTATTGCATGACTAGGGTTTCAAGTTGATGACCATCAAGATGGCATCAAGATGGAGAAAAAAAGATTTAAATTCTTATAAATCCAAGGTTCCAAAAAGTTATGGACCAAAAGATTTGGAGGTTTAGATCAATTTTTACAGGATGTTGAAACTCGGCTAATGGAACTCCCAATACTACCTATTGGAGAACTTGACTTCTTCCAGGTGGCTATTGAGCTCAAAAAAAACATAAAGATAGTAGATCAACAATATCTTTATCCAAGTAATTTCACTAAAGACATGGTTGGTGAAAGAGAGTAGCCAAGCCAAAGCTGATAGTCACTCGGCTTAGTTCTAAACAATTGATTCTAGAGCCAGCACAAGAGCTCAGATGGAAACAAATAGGAACAAAAAACAGAGGTTATTAGCACCCATGTGATTGGTCAGCAACACCAAGCAGTCAAAGAGTTGTTTAGGCAGTACAAGGATGTGTTTGCTTGGAGTTATATTGACTTGATAGGGGTTCCTCCTGAGATAACATTATTCCATATGCAAAGCCCATTGTTTGCCTATCAAACAACAAAGGTATAAAATGAATCCTAACTATGCCAAGCAGGTCAAAGCCGAGCTAGATAAGCTAATCCAAGCTAGATTCATTTATGCCATCGATAGACATGACTAGTTGTTTCCCATTGTGTAATACTAAAGAAAAATGACAACTCAAAGTGTGTACCAGACCCATTTCCTATTCCATTCACAAATGTCATTCTTAACCAAGTTGCATGACATGAGATATACCCATTTATGAATGGATACAGTGGCTACAATCAGATTTTTGTGGCACCTGAGGAGAATCAAACTAAAACTACTTCTATATGCCTCACTATAACACTACAGGTTGTAGAGCCAAGTGGAGGAAAACTAGCGTCCCATGTCTCTCCCCAATTGCCTAAATTTGCATGCATTGATTGCAATGCTAGTTTACATGTTTAATACAAATATTATATGCAATGTTGTGTACAAAACTTGAAAATGAAAAGTCCTTTAGAGACCATTACACAAGGCTTGGGTACTAATTACAACAACAAAAAAGCAAAGAAGAAGTTTGCAAATGAAACCCTTTCCCCTTTGAAAAGAAATCTCTTATGCTATAAATCATAAAGTAGGATAGTGGAAACAACTTAACTACACATGAAGCTTATGATTAGTCTTTGAAAGTAAAGAGTAAATAGAGGTAAAGGAATCAGAAGCATGCTATACCTCAATTGGAATGAAAAGGATAGGACTGGTTGCATGAGAACGAGTTATATGCATTTGGTGGGGAAAGGTTATGCTAGTGGGATAAATGCCTCTATAAGCAAGACACATCGTCATAATGGGCCCAATGATGGGAGAAATGACAAAATGACTTGTTAAAATGGGATATCATAAAATATTCAGACCAAGCGATGTGACTAGACTCGTCATGATAGAACCACATCTATGGCACTTTGGTGGTCCACTCATAAAGCATGTATGAGACAATGAACACGGCCTTGAGGAGGCAAGATGCTCCACATTGTCATCACATGGAAAGTGTTTCTACTAGAAGATGAGGCTGCCTTCTCCTCTACAATATATCAAAGAGGCCATTGGTGAACTAAGCTATTGAATGCAAAGCAATTACTTTTTGCAACAATTTGCTAAAATTCTTAAGAATAAAAACTCTAGTGTTCGTAACAGTTCGACCTTGCTTGGTTTAGTTAAAGCTTTTGTGCCCCAAAAGAAACACGAAAGAAATCTGAGGGATAATGAATAAATCAGGGATAATGGCCACAAGGCTTCTTGTATAGACGAAAAAAATAAAGAAAAATGACATGCATGCATATTGATTTTCACTAAAGCTAACCATTTCTGAAATACCTAGAACACATCACTCTTCCGAGCTATAGCATAAGCCCACACGTCATTAAACATTGGCTAGCTTCTAGCAAGGGAACACATTTGCTAACTAGCACAAGTTTGCCCTGAACACACACGCATGCACAACGTGCACACACATAGAGGATCCTCAATACTTTCACCGCCTTTGCACCATTGAGGTCCAGACTACCAACATTCCTACAACAAATCGAGCCATTGTTTCTAGAGCCATCTCCAACGGATCCTTATGTGGTGCATTCATGCCATATTTTGTACAACAAATCTGGGTTGAAGGCATCAAGAACCCACAATGATAAGAAAAAGGCTCTACAAGTCCATTACTTGTAAGAAGCATTCACATCAAGCAGAGGCAAGAGTCAGTCTCCAGCACAACTTCAATGTGGAAGCCAACATGCACAGTTTTGACTTTTCCATTGCATAAATTTATAAGCGAAACCAAAACTACTCTTCTATCAAGCAAAATGTAACCAAGTACATAGCTAGAACAAAGCATGGAAAGTTATAAAAGATGCTTGGCTTAGTTAAAGCTTTTGTGCCCCAAAAGAAACACGAAAGAAATCTGAGGGATAATGAATAAATTGGGGATAATGGCCACAAGGCTTCTTGTATAAACGGAAAAAATAAAGAAAAATGACATGCATGCATATTGATTTTCACCAAAGCTAACCATTTCTGAAATACCTAGAACACATCACTCTTCTGAGCTATAGCATAAGCCCACACGTCATTAAACATTGGCTAGCTTCTAGCAAGGGAACACATTTGCTAACTAGCACAAGTTTGCCCTGAACGCACACGCATGCACAACGTGCACACACATAGAGGATCCTCAATACTTTCACCGCCTTTGCACCATTGAGGTCCAGAGTACCAACATTCCTACAACAAATCGAGCCATTGTTTCTAGAGCCATCTCCAACGGATCCTTATCTGGTGCATTCATGCCATATTTTGTACAACAAATCTGGGTTGAAGGCATCAAGAACCCACAATGATAAGAAAAAGGCTCTACAAGTCCATTACTTGTAAGAAGCATCCACATCAAGCAGAGGCAAGAGTCAGTCTCCAGCACAACTTCAATGTGGAAGCCAACATACAAAGTTTTGACTTTTCCATTGCATAAATTTATAAGCGAAACAAAAACTGCTCTTCTATCAAGCAAAATGTAACCAAGTACATAGCTAGAACAAAGCATGCAAGAAACACACACAGCAGGAGAATGCGATGAGATGATGTTAAGGCTACAAAAAAGAGCCATAAAAACTTAATCCTACATCTAAAAACTTTACACAAAATCATGACATCAACCAATAGACATTATATTACTCAGGTGATATAGGTCATAGAGCTCATGAGTCAAAAGGATGAACCACAATATATGATTCGAAAATTCAAAAAGACTTTGAATGAGCGAATATGAACTCCACAATTGTGTAAGAGCGTAGAGCTATTCAAATTTGTTCCCTCCTAGCTTTCAGGAGACGTGCCCTTTGGCAACAAATGAGGGGAATGATTGCCACTCAAAAACATCTAGGACAGATCACTTTGTCCCCAAAAAAAGCTAAAGGGAAAAACAATGACGCCTGGATCCTTGATGGCATTAAGGCCTAGCTATGCCCCAGTATCAACCTATTTTCATGTCCCTCTTCCAGTAGACGCACTCCCTGCATTAGCAGCTGGCACACCCAAACCTGTTGCATACACTGTGGCTGCTTGAGTATCTGTAGGTCTATTACTTAAACTGTTTGCAGAAGGAGAAGTCTCTGTGGCTTCCTTCAACTTCACTAATTCATCAATACAACGAAATTGCCAAGGCCAACGTGTGTTGTACAAAAACTGACGGAGATCAAATCGGTTGTCCTCTGGAGAGTAGTTCTGTGACAAAGATATGTATTAATAAAGGCATGGTCATGTATTAGAAAAGTCATGCCTTATATAGCATCACATTCACAGAGAAGAATATCCTTAACTCAGTTGCTGTTGCAAATTTGACTATGCACAGCTTGACAAACGTGTGAATCTAACCATTCATCTAGCTTGTCAGGTGATTTCTTTTTCCGTGTTTATTCCAAGAACATCAAATCAAAGCTGTTTAGATCCTAGCAGCTTACTAGCGTCAAATCTTGTCATGTGCCTACCTAAGGACAGCTAATAAAAATTCACTACAAAATACAAAACCCCACACAAACAAAGTTGTACACGTACACAAGTTGATAAGCAAGAACAAGTTATTTCACGCAATGGAATGATAACTTTCTAAACATTCTTCTTTTGTACAACTGCATCGCTTTCACATCTATAAAACATATTGCAAAGCAGTTGTCTAGCATTTACATTGCCACTAACTAAACAAAGTGCAAACAAAATGCATAATTGAGAGTAATGCAAGAATAGACTCATACTAAGCATCCAAAATGGAACACACCCATAGTACGGAACTTAGGGACATTCTGGGTGCATCTATATATATAAGCTGAGGGCTCATTTGTGGGGATCCCATGGGGTGCACTCCTTTGGAGATCAAGACCTAAAGCAGACCTATGCCTAGTCTGGCGGAGCACCTGGATTGGTGGACTCTTGTGGTATGGGACAAGGGGGTTGTGGACGTGGATTGGCGCTTGGCTAACCTCAGGCTCGGATGGTGATCCTTTAAACTGGATCTACGGCTGGATGTGGAGCTTGCCAGCTCCCCCACATCGGTCCTAACTAATGCTTGGTGATTTCACAGGATAGGAGCTTCAGAGATTGGTCTTGGACAGCCTGGTTTGGGCTAAGCCATGCCACATCTAGGTGTATGTAACAGTAGAATTTGGTATCAGAGTCACTTTGTACCTTGAAACCGAGCAATTCACCTCGTATGAATGAAGCTTCATACTCGTGAGTTTTGGAGCCCTCCCTATGGATGATCTTTGACGTCTTAGCTGTAGTGTTTCTGTGGGTGTTGCAGAGCCCGAAAGAAGAACTGCATGGAAAGAACCTCGAAGCGGAAGAAGCAGATCCTCCTACTTACATGTTTAACGCTTTAACGCTTTGCAGACTGTATTAAGACATTTTTGGGTGTTTCTGTTAGTGTTCTTGAAAAGTGAATCCAAGAAGATCTCTCAGCCATGAAACAAATGTATGACCTCAACGACGGGAAAGACAAGGTCTCAAGATTGCCACATGTAGGTACATTAAGGGTTATGAGAACTCTATTGTTTACCTTTTTTATTGCAGATAAACATTAGATCTTGAGAGGCTTCCAAACTCACGTCACTCACTCTTGTCACAATTATTTTATCAAACATACCTACAGGAATAAGCTACAGCTACCTTGTTCTAGCATGAGATAGGTGACTGGTGGCATGGTTAACGTTGTATGCACATGCACAAAATGACACAGAAGGATTACCTCTGCATGATATGAAGGGGTCAGGGTTGTCATCTTGTGCCTGTTCATGGAGTAATACCGGAAAAAGTCCTTAACCTTCTCTGCCACTTGTGATGGTGTGAGTTTACCCTCCCAGTAATGACAGAGATACTGTCAACAAGCAAAGACAGCAGCTTTGGTATACTAAGAAAATATGCAAGCTACAAACAAAGATTCAGTAAAGTTGGAATTAGCCTTGCTTCACCTTAAACATGGAGACTGGCCCACACATAAAAATCTTACGGAGTCGTCCATACATGGAAAGCTCCTCATATGTCATTCCCATGTCTACTTCATCTAGCTGTTGCAAAACATGTATCTCAGAAATATCTAAATAAAAGCTCTGTTTCATAGACAAATTATTATATGACATTCACACCCTCGAAATTGCCACACAACTGCATACTTGAAGGCATGCACATAGAATATGCCTCCCAATCAAGTAATAAAATTGCCACTACCTGAATGACAAATGTGAAGAAATCACCCAGGAATGTGAATGTAACATTCAAGAAAGAGAGAAATTACAACACCTGTGAATACTCTGCCCTGATAGGTTCCAATTCAGCAGTTGGTGGAGCTGCTTCAATTTCTGCAAGAGCTGGGTATCCAAGATTTCTTGCACCCCAGCATAAAAATTTCCGCAGATCCATTTTGCTGATACCGCCTATTGGATTGAGATCTGCAGAGCTACAGTCATACTGCAGCACCATTTAAATATTTTATTTAGTGGTCAAACATGTACTTTGTACTCTTCTGACAGACAGATATCAAATGCATTATCTGTAGTGAGGCCTAAATAGTTTTCTCTGAATGCTAGCTTTCTAAATGCAAAGACTGGATTATTTTCTTATTGTCTCATGTCTTGGACTGAAAAATTTTATCTGCAAACTGCTCCAATTAAAGTGAGTTTAAGAAGTTACTCCAGTTCATGAACCTAGTTAAGATACCAAAACGATTGGCTAGAAAAGTTAGTAATGTCGATACAAAAATTAAAGTGTTGGAAATAGCTGATAAAACTGCAGAAAAGGTCCAACAGTCAATCAATCTGCTGCAAGTTACTGTGTCATCTAGATGCATGCCTACATATCAAATTGAATAGGCACGTACCAAATTGAACTATTCCACTCAACATATGTAATAATCTTAATAAGACAGCTTCAAAAAATTTGGGGATACTAAAAGCCTCAGACCAATTTTTAATAATAGTGCACTACACACCAGCCAGACATCTAAGCACATGAGATAAGCTTACTACGATGCCCTTCATTCAATCTATCAAAACAGAAATTGCATAATTAATATAAAAGGGAAAAGCTTGCAATTTCAAAAGGTACAGTCTGTATACCTAAACAAGATCACATTAGATTTCAATTGTCTTACAATATCATGAAGTACAAGACACCTTGTAAGTGCATGATCATTTAAAAAACTTGCGTGAGAAGATTTCTCCTTGGAACCCTTTTGCGTCTCTAGTTCATGGGCTCAAAGATATGTGGCTAATTCATTCTTGTGAAACTTTGATTCCGCCTCAACAACTGCGTGGCAATTTCTTATCTTTGGTTAAAGTTGCTTTATTACAGGACTTACACCCATGAAGGTTTGAAAATGAATGATCTCAGCTTCTCTATAGCTTGAAAGTAGGGCGCAATCTTTTATCTGGTCCAGCCAAAATTTCTCTGATCTGCATCTATGTGCAGTATTGATGGCCATTTCCCCTCACTCTTCAGAATCAATCAAAGTTTTGGCAATTGCAGGTGCATTTTCTTCTTGAGACTGAGTACATACAGACCTTGACCACTTCAGCTTTGTGGGGAGGATCTTAGTGCACAAAACACTTTGATTTGGTTGTTTTACTGGAAACATAAGTGATGGGAATGCAATTTTATTTGATGAGCTATTTTGGAAGAGCGGTTGACATGTTTTTGAAGTTGAAAATTTTCTGAGGACTTTTACATGCAAACAGTTTTATCTTGGTCAATCTATTTGGCCCTTTGAAGATATTGGTATTTTGGATTTTCGCTCTTTGCAAGTAATTTCATAGCAGTTGCAGAGGCCAGAATGCAGAAGACAGTTGAGCACGCAACAATCCTCCGTAGAGGTGAGTCATAGTCCAAGTTCGTTGCGAGTCTTTTGTCCATGATAATGTCAAATTCTGGTCTTTATATAGTCGACTTTTCTCTTGTTCTCTTTTTATGTGGCATTTTAGAGAGCGAATTGTTTGGGCTTGAGAGAACTTTCAATTTAATCATGCACTGCTCCTTTTTGGATCACATCTGCCACCCAAGTATCCCAACCGCCCTCTCTGGCTGTTGCCAAATCTTTGTAATGTCCTGCTGCACTTCCTCCTCTTGGGATATGGACCCCCTTCTCCTAAGTCCATGGGCGGGGGGGCTAGGTGAAGCACAATTGGGGAGTGATCTGACATCGTCGTACCTACCAGAATACCCATGGCACCCGCTTTGTGCAACACCCAATCGAAATCACATCCAACAACCCAAGAGGCTCTTTGTCAGCCACATCCAGAAAGAAGGCCGTTGTTGCTGCCGGCAAGCAAGGGCGTACACGTCTAGGATCCTGATCTTGGAGTCACCTATCCGTAGACCCATCCAAACTGCCCACCCTGTGATAGGCTCACCTGATCAAACACATCTTGGATCAATGCCTCGGAAACAAAAATGCATACCCCTCTACTCCTGTCTATGGCGGGGCACCAAACCTCAAGGCCCCTGTTCGAGAGAAGAGGGTGTCAACGTCTGATATCTGCTACTCAGAACATGTGCTCCTAAATCAATAGAAAATCCACTGCTCATCCTACCATAGCTGTAACCATGGTTCTTTCTTCTGGCCACATTTTCATTTTCCATTATTGAGATCTCATCTTACTGATCACACACGTGTATTTTTCTATGTGAGTTCTTATTGCAAGATTCACATCTCGACCGGGCATCTTCTGCTACCATGTGCACATACTCTCTTGCAGCTTAGAGTACTCTCTTTTCATGGCTGATCACCATGCATGCTATCTTCAGTATAGCAATTGCCACCTTCAGTCTGACTTTTTCCGGACTTTAGAGCTCTTAGTGCCTTCAGTGCAATCTGTCACCTTTCCGAGTGAAGTTACAAGTCAATTGACTACCTTTTTGGATCACCCTCCACCTGGTATTAAATTACCAACATGCCGTACAAGACTGATGACGCTTTGCACATCCACAAGGGTTCTCCATACCCGACCATTACTCCCTAACACCTTCAACGGGCTTGGGGGTGAGTTTTGGTGTGTTAGGCTATGATGCTTAGTCAATGAGGATGGATCTAGATCGCATAGCTTAGTGAGTTGGGAGCGATCTCAAAACCCAATCCTTTAGTATCTAGTTTCGAGAACCTTTTGAGAGCTAAAAGATGGTCTCAGTTTGGTAGAATTCTGAGTTGTCTAGAGTTAGATACAAGTTGTCTAGGTTCTAAGGTTAATTGAGTTCTAGGCCTTTAGATTAATTAACCTTGGTGAATGGGTATAATAATAATAACCATATTCATAACGTTATTGAAGTATTAAAAAGTTGATGCTTTTCTAAAAAGGTAGTTGAGCTTTTCTGCTTTTTGCTTTTCTAAAAAGCTAGTTTGGCCTTTCTGCTTTTTAGTTTAGCTTTTTTGCTTTTTGTTTTTTTTTTTTAACTACTTTAGCTTTTCTACTTTTTGCTTTTCCAAAAACCTAGTTTAGCTTTTCTGCTTTTAGCTTCTTATTTTTGGAAAAGTTACTCTATTTTCAGCCCTAGCTCTCCTATAAAATAGTGGCCTAGCCTACCCACTCAAATTCATTCAGTGAATCCTCCCCAACTAGGCCATCTCCTCTTCCTCTTGCTGCGCAACAGCTTCCACCTTGCCGCCATAGCTGCTGCTACTGCTCCAATTCGCTGCCATCTCCTATGTCTGCTGTGCACCTTATCCCAGCCTGCCGCCAGAGCTCTTCCAGGTTGCTGCGCTGCTGAAAGTGTTGCCCTAGCGCTCTACCTTCGCTGCCTCGTCTACCCTTCTGGCTTTCTTATCAGTTGCTCTCTCGCACACCTAACTCCTAGCCTTTCTACTCTTCATCCACCTAGCCTGATGCTGCTCCAGCCTATCTTCTTCCTTTCATCTGCCAGGCTGAGGATGAGAGATCGACCAGTTTTTCTCTCTCATCACCTTAACCGTTTGTACAATCAGCCTGCTGTATGAATCTCATTTTCTGACCGCCTAGCGGTTTTAGAGGGCTGCCAGTTAACTCAGCTTACCTTATTTAGGGTTTTGAATTGTTCATGCTAACCCTAATAGGTAATATCTGTTTTGCTTGTGTTCCAGGGATAAAGGAGAAGACCGAAGCTGATCATGTGGCTATCTTCACCTCGAACTTTCCACGGACTGCCCGTGGTTGCTTTCTTGGATTAGTCTGGGTCATATGTATATTTGGGCTCTATCTTTGGCAGAAGCATCTTTGTAGAAGTCTTATACTTGAGTCTTGGTCTGGAACTCTAGGATTACCAGAGTGGGTTTTGCCTAAAGACCCGTATCACCATTGTAGTGAGGCTAAGCATCATTGAAATATAAAATACAACTGCGTTTACCTAGTTGGGGGGAGCAGTGTCATTCTCACCCAGTCAGGTGTCGGTGCACTTGTCTCCATCTCTTATTTTTTGTTGATATGTGGATGAATATGGTGTGAATGCATTTTAAGTTATGGTATTAATAAAGTTAAAAAAATTCTAAGTTTATTAAGTTATTCAACTGGAAATTACGCTTCCGAATAAGCACGACTTTGACAATAGCTCTCCTAGTGAAGTATCATATGCCGTGGTGGTTGCTACGCACAATTGTGAAGCCATGCACATTCCAACAAACCATGGTCCAACTCAAGGGGAGGAGGGAGGGGTGGGGAATAAGGCTCTCTTGTGGGTGCAAGCCTGTGTATGACAACCTCGGATTTCTACGACTTCGCCAAGAATTTAGAGGGGGTTAGGTGGTGTCGGTGCGATGGCACGCCAAAGGCATAATAGGCTCAATGCCTACCTTCAGGGCCCACTACATCATGATGGAGACCTCATCCCCAAGCTGGCTAGATCAATGTTGCAACGACCAGTGTGTAACTGCTTGATCTGAACCTCTGGCCCCAAACGGAGCACAAATACTGCGAGGCCCAATCCTTGTCTCTCGTCAAGAAACCCAATAGAAAGATAGCCATGTCATTATGGGAAATCCACTACTCCCCCCGCCACTCCTCCATCATGTGAAATATCTGGTTCCTCATCATGAGATTAAAAAGTACGAGGGTCCACTTTTCCTCCCTCAAAGTTGAAAACCCAAAAAGGACGGGAGGAGGAACTCAACTGCACGAATGGATCCCCCTTCAAGACTGCAAGATCAAAACTATCACCTCCAAGGCAACAAGATAATCATTCCGGACGTCAAGGTAGTTCCATGGTTCAAGCCTCCAAACTCACTGGAAAGGGGTTTGAGAGGTGGGAGTGAGAGAGAAAGAGAGAGCACACCGACACACATAGTAGACACGAGAGTGTGGGGATAATGAAGTATGTTTGTTTCTCCCCAAGCACACAGTCAACCTTTTATATCAATGGATAAGGTTACAACACTAAGTACACCATACTTAGTGTACTTAGCAATAAAAGTACTAATTGTACTTAAGTGTACTAACTATACTGGGGTGGCCATAATGCCTTTACCCCAACAACCTCCCACTTAAAGGCAATATGTCCTCAAGTAAAAATAAATGAGAAAAATACAGCATATACACAATGGAGTACATGGCCAAATGAGGCTCAACCTATACCCATCAACTGTCGGCAGTGTGCAAACCGCTCTGCAGGCAAGCCTTTTGTCAACAAATTTGCTGGATTGTCATCCGTGTGAATCTTGACAAGCTGAATCAGCTTATCATCTATCACCTCTCTGATGAAGTGATACTTCACATCAATGTGCTTCGTCTTTGCATGAAAGACAGGATTGTGTGCCAACTGAATAGCACTCTGACTGTCACAATGCAACAATGGAATATCACCTGTAATGCCCAAGTCTCCCACTAGCCGAGATAGCCATAAGGCCTCCTTGCATGCCTCTGTGGCTGCAATATATTCAGCTTCCGTGGTAGACAAGGCTGTGCACTGCTGCAGCCTTGATACCCATGACACTGCACCTCCAGTGAATGTATAAACATAACCAGTAGTAGACTTCCGGTTATCTGGATGACCAGCATAATCTGAATCCACATAACCATGCACCTTTGCATCCTGCTTGCCAAAGCATATGCACAACTCCTGTGTGCCCTTCAGGTATCTCATGATACCTTTCACTGCATTCCAATGCTTCTTGCCTGGATTTGCCATATACCTGCTAACCACTCCCACTGCAAACACAATATCAGGTCTGGTAGCAACCATGGCATACATGAGACTGCCACAAGCTGAAGCATACGGAATCTTGGCCATTTCAGCCCTATCAGCATCTGACTGCATCTGACTGTGGGCTATCCATTGCACTGAGTTTCACATATGGAGGCAATGGAGAACTAAGGGTCTTCCCCCCCTCCATATGAAACCTGTGCAATACTTTGCCAATATACTCGGTCTGAGACAAATACAACAAACGCTGTCCCCTGTCTCTCCGTATCCGCATGCCCAGTATGTGATTTGCATCACCAAGGTCCTTCATATCAAAGGCCTCATGCAATCTCTTCTTAAGGTCATCAAGCTCCTTACGAGCCTTACCAGCAATAAGCATGTCATCCACATATAAAATGAGAATGATTAAGCTGCCATTTGCAGCCCTTTTGGTATATAAGCAGTGATCGACATCACTTCTCCTGAAACCTTGGGACTTCATGAAGGTATCAAATTTCTTATACCATTCCCTTGGTGCCTGTTTCAGCCCATAAAGGCTCTTCTTAAGCTTGCATACAAGTGACTCCTTGCCCTTGACTGCAAATCCCTCTGGCTGCTGCATGTAGATCTCCTCATGAAGATCACCGTGAAGAAAAGCTGTCTTCACATCCATTTGGCATAATTCCAAATCCTCACATGCAACCAAAGTAAGTACAATCCTGAGTGTGGTCATCTTAACCACTGGAGAAAAGATCTCATCAAAGTCGACACCATACTCCTGCTTAAAGCCCTTGGCAACCAACCTGGCTTTATACCTTGGCTTAGCTCCAAGTGTGACTTTCAATCTATACACCCACTTGCATGGCAGTACTTTCATGCCCTTAGGCAACTGCACCAATTCCCAAGTACCATTTTTATGGAGACTGTCCATTTCGGACTTCATGGCTAGTTCCCATAGCCTTTTGTCATGCATTTGCACGGCTTCCTTGTAACAGGAAGGTTCTCCACAGTCTGTAAGCATAATAAAATCTGCCCCTGGAACAAATTTGTATGGCTGCCTCGTTTGTCGAGTGGACCTTCGGACCCATTGGTCTTGCTGTCCAGCCTGCTGTTCACCTAAAACAGGTGGCTGTTCCAGTAGATCAGGCTGCAGAATTATGCCTGGGAGATCTTCCAAAGGTGGTATATCCTGTAGGACATCTTCCGCCACTGCGAGCTGTCCATTTGGACCTACTGCAGCATCATGCATTGGCTGATTACGCTGCTGTTGTGGCTGATTTGCAGCCTGCCTGAATTGTACAGGATGTCCCGAGTCATCAATGTCAACCTCTGAAGCATCAGAAGGCTTATCTACTGCCTTAAACATACATGACTCATCAAATAAGACATCATTGCTGCGTATAAGCTTCTTATTCACAGGATCCCATAGGCGGTAACCCATCTCACCATTGTCACCATATCCAAGAAAAATGCATTTAAGAGACTTAGGATCAAGCTTGCTGCGATCTTCTCTGCGTATATGCACGTACGCAGTGCAGCCAAAGACCCTCAAGTGCTTATAGGAAGGAGGTTTTCCTGTCCAAAGCTCCTCTGGCACTCTGCCATCCAGTCTCTTATTTGGTGACCTATTGATGAGGTGTACTGCTGTTTTTACAGCCTCAGCCCAAAATCCATAAGATAAAGCAGCATGTGACATCATAGAGCAGGACTTTTCCTGTATGGTTCTGTTCATACTCTCTGCAGTGCCATTCTGCGCTGGACTGTAAGGAGCAGGGAGTTCCCTTTTAATACCTCTAGCATCACAAAATGCATTGAATGCATTAGATATATACTCCCCACCGTTATCTGACCGCAAAGCCTTCAGTGTTCTGCCTGTTTGGTTCTCAACCAAAGCAAGCCATTTCTGGAACACTGGGAAGACATCACTCTTCAATCGAAGAGGATACACCCACACCTTCCGTGTGGAATCATCTATAAATGTGACAAAGTACCGTGCACCTCCAAGTGAAGGACTAGGCATCTCACACACATCTGTATGCACAAGCTCAAGTTGAGCATCTTTAGGTCCTAATCTCCTCTTATGAGGACACTGTAATTGTCTACCATATATGCAGTGCTCACAAAACTTTAAATCAGAAAATTTCAGAGACGGTAAGTAGCCAAGGCGAGCCAATTGCTCCATTCCACTTATGCTCATATGTCCCAACCGGCTATGCCACATAGAAATATTCGGCAGCTCGGTGGCATGAATATCAGTATGATTACATACTTTAGCATGAAGGGTATACATCGTGTCAACCTTAGGACCTCTGGCAACAACCAGGGCACCTTTGGTGACCTCCCAGAAACCATGACCAAAGCTGGTCACAAAACCTTCGTCATCCAACATGCCAGTAGAAATAAAAATTTTCTTGACTTCGGGTACATGCCTGACATTGTGAAGCATAAGCTGAGTACCATCAGCAAATACAAGCCTGACATCTCCAACACCGACAATACTGCATGCATGATTATCCCCTAGAAACACGACTCCATTACTGCCTCCTGCATACCTAACAAACAACTCTCTGTAAGGTGTAACATGGAATGAGGCACCTGAGTCAATGATCCAAGAGTGCATGTCTGCAAAACCGCCTGCATGGAGAGCATGAGCATCCAAAGTACAGAGAAATAGAACCTCTCCCTCACTATCATAACCGTGTGTAGAATGAAGCTCTTCAATCTTCACACTGCTCTTGCCCTTGCTTACTGGTACAATTGCCTTTGCATCTGATGCATCAGTGTCCTTGGCTTTGTCTCTCTTATCATTTTTCAGTTTAAAGCACTGCTTTTTGGTATGTCCCTTTTTGCCACAGTAGTAGCACTCAACATCTTTGTTGGAGCGGGACTTGCTCCTGCCTTTTCCCCTTTCCTGGGATTTGCCTCTTTGCTGACTTCTCCCCCTTGCATTCAAGGCATTGTTAGGCTTTACTGCATCTTGAGCTTTCAGCTTCTGCTCTTCTTGCAAAATCAGCCCTGTGATGTCTGCAAAACTTATGAAAGTGTTTGCATTTGTCACAGCTGTGGTGAACGTATCCCAACTCTCAGGAAGAGAGATCAAGAGTGCCATACCCTTGGTTTCCTCATCCACCACATACTTCTGATTCGCAAGCTGAGTAACAATTGAATTAAACTCATTGAGATGTGCATCCATGGAGGTCCCTTCCTTCATCTTCAGATTGAAGAACTTGCGCAACCAATATATCTTTGTGGCTGCACTTTGCTGCTCATATGTGTCCTGTAGCTTTTTCCACACACCCCAGGCTGTTTTTTCACCGTCCACATTCCAAACAACACTCTCATGGAGTGACAATTCAATTATGGACTTTGCCGACAGATCGGCCAATGCCCAAGCATCATCAGATGTGCCAGTGGGCTTCACACCTTTGTGTACAATAGGAGCATGAAACTGCCTGAGGATTAGCACATTCAGGACCATCTTTTTCCACATCGGGTAGTTAGCAGCACCCTGCAACTTCTTAATATTAAGAAGAGAGGACTCCGAGGATGAAGCCATTACAATCAGCAGGAAATATAACCCACACTTGGGTGCCTGACTCCCTGCAAACCAAGTGCACACAAGCACTTGAACTGTGCTCAAAAAAATTTAATTCCTGCAGCGGAACAACAGGAACTGCACCTGCAACTGTTTCTCCCACTTAAACAGAGAATTATAACTGTTTACTGCTTGCTGCAGTTTCCGAACAGCAACTCTGTTTGCATCATTAAATGCACTGTTGTACAATCAGCAGTACTCTGATATTAAAGCAGCATCTGCCCTGCAATTACAGTGAAAAACAGCAGTGTATTTTGCACTCTGTACTTCTGTATAGTGATTGTAATCAGCCCCACAGTTGACACAGAACAGTACCTGACTGTACCAGAAAGTACAGAATCAGTAAATGACTGTTTGACTGTTCAAACCTGTCAACTTCAAGCTTCAAGATACCACTAAAACTGTATAACACAGTTTAGAGTAGGATTTAGGCAAAAGCCCCTTGACTGGAGGAAAAATTCTCAGAATTTGAGTGCATTTACCGCTTCACTGACCACTGTAAGGCATTTAATTGCTTCCCCCAGCACTGATATGCATCCAATTGCAAAATCCCCAATTTGACTGGCACATTCAGTGCTCAAGTCTACAATGTAGTGCTCAATGCATCTTCCACTGTCCCATAGGTCAACAAATGCATACGAATCCTGCAAGAATCAACTCCAAACAGGAGGATAAACGCAATGCGTGCGTATACAAGCCAATACTTGGCACTGGCTACAAAAGCCCCTTGATTCTGCAATCCAATGTTGAGGATTTCCTCACACAGAAGGCATAGACTGTATATCCGCTCACTATACTTGCATTTGACCAGTAATGCTCACAATGAGCTCGAAGACTGCACCTGTACCTGTATCGCTGCCGGAGCAGTTGGCGAGCTCTTGGCGGGAGCTCGTAGGCCTGGCGGGCTGCTGGCGGGTTGCTCGCCTGCATGGCGAGTTGATGGCGGGCTACTGAAGGCGTTGCCTAGCTGGCGACTTGGTGGCGCTGCTAGCTGGCGTCGCCTGGCTGGGCGACGCTAGCCGCGTTTGCTGGCACCGCCGCTGTTGGCATCGCCTGTGGGCGACGCTGGTGGCGCTGGCTGGCTTCGCTGCCTGCTGGCGCTGGCAGCGCTGGCTACTGCCGGCCCTGCTGAAGCAGCAGCTCGCTGCTGCTGGCGGCGAAATGCAGCAGCTTAGGCTGCTGCTGCTACTGCTTGAAGGCGCTGATGCTGGCGAGCTCCACAACACGATGCTGCTGCTGCTCGACGAATGGGAGGGAGATATGCAAGGTCAAGCTCTGATACCAGTTGAGAGGTGGGAGTGAGAGAGAAAGAGAGAGCACACCGACACACACAGTAGACACGAGAGTGTGGGGATAATGAAGTATGTGTGTACCTCCCCAAGCACACAGTCAACCTTTTATATCAATGGATAAGGTTACAACACTAAGTACACCGTACTTAGTGTACTTAGCAATAAAAGTACTAACTGTACTTAAGTGTACTAACTGTACTGGGGTGGCCATAATGCCTTTATCCCAATAGGGTTGTCATGGACAAGGACTTGAGCTTGAAAATTGAGAAAAGGGGCCATCTGACTCAAGCTGCTCCATAGAAGTTGGATCCTACGTAAAGAGAGGGCCAGGCTAGGACTAAGAGGAAGAAGCCAAAGACTGAGAAGTAGCCTAATTGCCCTTGCCCAAAGGCTTAGGCGCTAGATAAGGTTGGACTTCGGGGGAGGAGGACAGGAGGAAACGGGAGGGACTGCTGCAATGTGGAGGGGGGGGAAGAGGGGGGCAGAGGGTGATGGGAGGAGGCGAGGGTACGGAGGAAGGTGGAGGTGGAGGGCAGGGGGGATTGGGGGAGTTTTCGGTACAATGGGTTCTCATGTGGCCTACTGCTATGCAAGAGCCTGAGTACTACAAGCCACTACCTCTGGCAAGTCCGCTGGAAAACCAAAGAAGATCTCACCCTCAAGAGTATGGGGATGTCCTAAAGGGGATCCATCGGTCTAGTCTCCTTGAGAGACAGGGAAGTTGCTGTCCACTTTGCCATCACCTTCTGCAGTAGGGCTCATTTGCCTACGATTCTTTGGGGCCGTCTTACTAGGAGTCTCTCTCCACCCTAAGTCCAAGCCCCCTCAGAAGGCCCCCTTTGTTATCCCTGTCGAGCATGAACATGAGCGGGAGCCCTACCTTGCCCTGTAGGACAGGCCCATCTGCCTATAGCCAAGACACTGACCTTGAAGCCCCGAAGCCTCAACCCTCTGTTGGAGCTCTCCCCGCCAAGAGTCTAGAGGAGGATCTGCTCTAGAAGAGTCTCGGGATCCTCCACAATCTGACTGAGATGAGGGACCCCATTATCTATAGGCTGCTAAAGTCGGTGGGGACTCTAACAATGTAACAGCCTCCAATGGGCGAAAGGATAGGTTGATACTTCTTCAAGAGCCCCGGGAAGCGGAGCGCATCCGAGAAAAGTGGCACATGATGCATCGAGTCCGTGTCATCAACTATGAACCCGTGTACCAAGGGATGAAGTAAACAAGATGGAAAATGGGGCTCTGGTCCACTAGGACCAATGTGGTGTCAGGGGAACTCAACTGAAGAAGAAACAATCCTCTCCATAGATGGTGACCTCCTGAATGTGGTCACCGTTTAGTGGTAAGCTCGCTTGGATCCAATCCTGCACTCGACTCCTTGTGGGAGTGAGTCCAAAAATCCCGTCTATCAAAGCTCTGTCCTAAAGTGACTGTATTGCATCCTTCACCTATTGCTTGTCCTATGGAGAAATAAAAACTTAGCGTGCAGCTAGAGGAGTCAAGGGAGCTGCAGAGCCCATTAGACCAAGGGTTACTACTAAGATTTCTTCTTCAAAAACGTTGCGCTACGAAAGAGGAAGGGGGAATGGAAAAGACGAAAGAAAAGCTATAGAGGACCAAGATCCTACCAAAAAGGCCAACCAGAGGACTCAGGCAGAAGAGAACTGCTCAAGGCTCCCACAAAGCGGACCTGCTTGCTGGAAAAGGGTCCAGCAGAGCCAAAAGGACTTGAAGCAGAGAAAGAAGGCTCTCTGGCGTTCCAACGACTGCCCAAAAGAGCCACCTTGTCCCGGCTCAGCTGAGCTCCAAAAGAGACACCC
This sequence comes from Dipteris shenzhenensis, assembly GCF_047967505.1. Classification (NCBI taxonomy): domain Eukaryota; kingdom Viridiplantae; phylum Streptophyta; class Polypodiopsida; order Gleicheniales; family Dipteridaceae; genus Dipteris; species Dipteris shenzhenensis. The sequence goes on along the minus strand of NC_141624.1, from coordinate 8,253,568 downwards.
TGTCCCGGGTCAGTTGGGTGGCCAAAAGACAACAATTGTGCTGCTTCCAGACCAAAATGCAGCACAAAAAACTGTGCCATACCACCCTGGTCAAAGCTGCACCCATGCAGAGATCCTAGAAGCAGTCAGGAATTGTACAAACCTTCAAAACCAGTAAATCTGCCCAACAAGAACTCCATGAACAGCGCGAATACCTGTGAGCCCTACAGGGATGGCGACTAAAAAAACTGGAAAGGCATTGCAAAATAACAGGTGGGAACTAGCTGGAAGAAGCATGGGGAGCTTAGGGGAAGGCGGGGGCGAAGACAATGGGAAAGGAGGCTGGAACGGAGGGATCGAAGAGGCTAAGGCAGAGGACTCACATGGGCAGGGAGCTGCAGGATCCTTCGGAGTCGTTATTACATTACCCAAATCTAGGGAATTATTAAATCATGGACAATTTGCGTAGAAATGACGATCATATTTGGCTTCCTTTTAATTCTGTCTACACTGAAATCACGGTCTCCCATAAGGTCATGCCTTGAAATGCAATGATGCTTGCAGCGACAAGCTTCTTTATACATCCCTTCTCCAGGTACATAAAGATGCCAAACTAATGAATAAAAGCTTTGTGATCATCATGTATGAGAGCTCAAACTCCAAAGAAAGCAACCTACTCTTGTGGCTATCTGTGGAATCTCCAACAGCGTATATGACACTGCTGCCTAGATGAAGTGTATCAATATGACCAACACAATCGACAAGAGATACTACTTTAAATAGGTCAGATCTCTGGTATAAGAAAAAGCCTTAAGAATCTACTCTTGTAAGGACTCAAAACGAGCTGTATAGCCATCAAGAAAAAAGAATCCTAGGTAATTATTGTTCACAAAAGCAGCTTAGCACTAATTTTTATGACTACATTTATTAATAAGCCGAAGAACATGAAATGCCATATCAATTATTAATTCTCAGCTGTGAATTCTGGAGATACGCACTTTTGTCAGATATCCACGCAAGCCTTCATCAACATTTGCACTGCCAAGCACAAGAAGAAATCCTGGTTTGTTCCGAACCCATGGCATTAGTGATGCTAGCATGTATGCTATCACCATTCGAATACGAGCTTGGATGTTCTGCAGAGCAAGGTTTTCTGCTGTGGTTCCCCCATCCAGCTATTGGCAAGACAAGAAAAAGGTCAATAGGTTGTAGCAGAATTAAGTAAAGTGACAGAGAAAAGCCATCATATAATGCTTCACATGACAGTTATCCCAAAAACCGCAGCTACAATTCATGGCATCCAATTATCTCATCTAAGCATAGATATTCCAGCGAACAAGCTTTGAACTCTATTCTCACCTTGTAGCGTAGAGTTTTTCCTGTGACAGATTTGAAGAGGAAAAGAAGTGCAGAGACCACTGCATCAATTTTCAAGTTCACATGAGATGCCCCAATTTGCATTGCTAACCGTTCGGCACGACTGCGAGTTTCATTGGAGCTGTTACACAAAAATGCATACAATCCTATTTAAAATTCAGAGAGAACTTTGAAAAAAAAAAAAATCAGAGAAAACAAAACAGGGAGCAAGTTGGTGCCTTAAAACCAGACTCAAAGGAAAAGGTGATTAAAAAAGGGAGTAACTGGACTCAAAGGAAACAAGAGTCTGGAAAATACAAGGAGAACCCACCTATTTTCTGAGCCCATGTAGACTGTGTGAAGAATCCTGTTTGCGAACTCTTTTGAATCCTTCGGGAAATCTTGAGCAATATAATGGCCGATTCTTTTTGCATCAGCTTGCACTTGAACATTTCCTTCGGATATGGCTGCAGGAAAGTAGGTAAAAAAACTCATAAATCTTAATCAACATTCATTGCAATAGTAAACAGGAAAATATCTCCACCTCCCCACATTTGCCTAGTTTGAGGGCAGTGTTTTTTTTTCACGCAAATTGGGGTTTTTTTGGGGGGTGTCACAAGGGGATATTCCCTCAAAACGGTTGCTTTTTGGGCCCTTTTTCACCCCAAGGGTCGCCCAAAATATGACCCTTTGAGGTGGCGATTGGGGGGGGTAGTCTTTTATAGGAGGAGCGTATGTATGGAAAAATGGGGGTGGTGTTTGAAAAACTGGTGGGAAAGGGAATCTTGGGAAGGGAGAAAAGGAGGGAGGTACATATAAATTTCCTTTAGCTGTCTATGTAGGTGACCAAAAATCATGTGAAATTGTACATTTTTGTCAAGAAGAATTGACCTCAAAGTAAGCATGAAACGATTTCATTAGGCCATTACTTAATAGCTCTCCTCCAACAGCATTATTTCTGCAACTATAATTCCAACTTAACAAGCACAATCCAAGGATTCCTCCTATATTGAGCCATTATGATTAGGCAGGAGAAGGCAATGCTTATCAGAGAGTGTCAAATGTGTTGCAAAACTGTATGGGGGCTAAGAAATGTTTTTTGAATGCACCTAGATTTATCTGGAGAACAGCACCATACATTGGACTTTCCGTAGGGATGCATGCATCTGGGACGACATGCACTTATTCTTGTGTGATTCACTTTTAATATAATGGAAAGTTTTGGCTCTTCATGGTGATCTTTGTGTGCCAATGGTAAAAAATGGCATGGCATATTGATGTGAATTCATGGTTCAAACTGAGCAACACTTCTGTCCTGCTTTGTAATTTCATTTATTGCAATCGGGTGAATGTGGTGCTTTCTAATTTGTTGAGAAACCGAAATTGATTTTCATAATAATGTATCTCATTAACACACGTATAAAACAATCCTCACTTGTAATAACGATGAAAATGTGTTTGCTTTCCCAAAAAACAGCAACAGAGATAAGTTTTCTTCTAGCAATTTCTTTAACAATAATATTTACAGACATGGCCTGCATTTGATCCTTCGATGCTGGGTGAGCACTGTGCGGATGGACTACACGTCATTATGATAAGAATCAGCCAGCTGAATCTGGTCACCAAGGTGACTGATTCAGTTATTCAGAGCACTTTGAGTGATTGTTCGCCCGAGGCTCAACTAATTTGAGAGATCATGTCAAAATATTCTGACATGTTTGCAAAGGAACTTGGATCTACCTCCTAAGAGGAACATTGACCATAAGATAGAACGTTTGTATACCTGATGCGTATCCTGTTTAAGTCATCTTGAACTTCTAATCAAGAAGAAAGACACTTGTATGTGTTATGCATAGATTATAAGGGTCTGAACAGATGGACCACTAATATCCTTTATCAAGGATGGACAATCTCCCCAATTAGCCCTGTAGAGCCAAGTCTTTTACAAAGATCGATCTGAGAATGGGCTATCATGAGATAAGGATATTTGGAAAGATGTCTACAAGACCACATCTGTACACATTTCAACCATTATGAATTCTTGATGCTTCCATTTCAACTCATCATGCACTGCCACCTTTCCAGCAGAAGATGAATGATCCCTTTTGTCCATATCTGGAACGATTTGTTGCGGTCTTTCTGAATGGCATCTTGATTTATAAGCAAGAACATTTTAGAACATGGCACCATCTGTCCTATGCTTTACTAGTAAACCTTTCTTGGATGAAATGGATGCCAATAACTATAACGTTGGTGCAGCATTGTTCTGAGACGGTAGACAGGTAGCTTTGGAGAGTTAAAAGATAACCAAGCCACAATATAAGTGGCCAACACATGAAAAGGAGATGTATGTTGTCTCCCGAAGGCAGTTTGATTGAATTACCATGGCCCTTGTTAGATGCAGAGCGATCGCCAGGAGGCCACGGTGGACCACATCCACAAATAGCCGCCCGCGCTCTATCTCTGGCTTCAGGCCAGTACAGCCCCGTCTACCATCAGGCCCACTATGATATCCCACACCTTTTTGGGATCCCCATTCATGTATCTGATGTATCTGATCCTACATAATATTAGATTTGACATGATGATGGTGATGATGATGTTATGACTATGTAGTACATAGCACTTAGCATGAATGATGATGCTCGTTTAGTAGCTCCAGCCTTTCAGCTTTTTGTATCAAGTTTCTCTCAGTCTCATAGACTCATCGTTAGAGTTTGCTTACAATGATGCTAAGCATTCAGCTACCCCAATCATCCCATTCATGTTGATGTAACCATCCTACAGCCGCATGGGTAATTGGCTTGCAGGATGTACTGCTCCTTGCACAACAAGAAGAAGAAATATTGCAGTTTGCAAGGGAAAGCATAAAAGTTGCTCAAGATAGAGCACAATTTTCTGCTAAAGAGAAGCAATAACCTCAAATTCTATAAGAGGGCTGGTGAGTTTATTTGAAATTCCTAAAGATTTTCAAATGGTGGGTTAAGTCTATAGAATGTCTTCACTCTTTTGTGGTCCTTTCTTAAAATCAATAAAGTGGCCTATGAGTTGCATTTACCTAATGGTGTTCAAGGACATCCAATCTTTCATGTTAGTAGATTGAAAGAGATGATAGGTCCGGGAGTTAATTTAATCTCTGAGAAGGAGCTTTTATGGCTTGACGATCTAACCACTTACCTGCCTCATGAACCGGAATGTCTTCTGGATAGTAGGGACTGACAGCTTAGGGACAGGTTTGTTCCAGAGCTGAAGTTATGTGCATTTCCTACAAAGGATTTGAGACTTTTGACAAAGGTAAAGATGAAGCTCCACCACATACGAGATCAGCAGTAGTGCCACAAGAGCTTATAAATCTCATGTAAGAGCTCACTCGAGCTAAACAAGCAGCACAAGCAAGGTCAACAGCATAACAGGAGCGTATACATCACAAGTCAGCCATTGACGAAGGTCATCTTGATTGCCTACCAGAGCTTGGAGGCGAGCGTCAGTGCCGGCACTGTGAGCCCCGATTAAGTGCAAAAATAGAGCCCAGAGCTAGGACTACAACGTGTGGTTGTTGCACCGACTCGTAAAGGGGTGATCTCTTACAGCTGCTCTGCAGCCTCCACAATCATGAATCGCCTTCTTCCTTCCTCATTTTAACCCTATGATCCAATTCGAACAGATCCCAAACTATGGGCAAAAGATATGCCCCTTTTGTTCTACGCCCCTTTGCGGAATGTCGAAATTTTCTTTCTGGCAAATAATAATTGCCTTGGAGATGTGGATGCAGATTGGCCAAAGATTTTATGGTGTTTTGGAGCTTCTTGAGGATCCAAAAACCACTCCCCCACCATGGGGAAATTTTATTGGTCAATGGTAAAGGAGCCCTTTGCTTTAATCTACCCGGTGTCAAGAGAGAAATTTCTGTCTTCATCTTTCTTATATTTGTTGTGCCAACTTCTTCCATAGTTGTCCTTCTTCTTCGAGCTCCCTACTCATCACCAACACATCCTCTACTCTACCTCCTCCACAAGCCCTTTTCTATTGCGTAGCCCTTGCGCTGTCGTTCAGCTTGCTTTGGCTTTTTTCTACAATGCACAGGTTTAAACACTGGCTACTCACTGATCACCTGATCATTGGGCTTTAGTAAGCCTCTTTGCTGGGCCTTCACCTTCCTTCCGCTTTGTCACACAAAGAAATGCAAGCCCAACAAATGGCATAGGGAAGGAAAGTAGGTCTACTATCCACAGCAGTTGCCTCCCCTTCACAGTGCAGGTCGCAATTAGTATAAGCCTCCAACTACTCTAGCAACAATCTTAGACAATGCCATTGCTAATGAAGGAATAAGTATTTTGTTACTTTCATAGACGACTACACTTGCAAGGTGTTTTTTATTTAGTGAGGAAGAGGACTGAATGCTTGGAAACATTCCGAGAATTCAAGACACTTGCAGAAATTTAGGGGAGAGAATATACCTCCAAAGCTGTCACCGAGTTCTGCAAACAATAGTGTATTTGCAGGAATTCTCTTGGCCTGAAACACAATACTCAAATGATGTACCAGAGTGGAAGAACTACATCATTGTGGAATGTGCAAGGGGTATGATGCTGACCAAGGATATCTGTGAGAATGTGGTGTTTGATGAAAAGGTAAAGCAAGCTACATGCCACCATGATTTTGAAGAACGAGATGATACACATCATGAAAACAATGTCAGAGATACAGAGTTATAGAATCCACAAAATATAGAATATTTGACAATTTGCAAGCAAGCAAAGTCAACAAAAAGAGGAAACCCAAGGAAGTATGATAACACAACCAAATAGTGCAACTCCTTGTTTGACATCTAAATTGATGCGAAAATGGGCTAGGAAGTTAGAAATGAGCTAAAGGACATTGCCAAGGACAAGAAACATAGAAGACTGCAAGCAGTCTACAGGTGTTGTGCAAGGAAGCTGTCACCTTCCAAGGAATGGGTACATGCCATGAAAGAAGAATATAATGGCATTTTGAGGATGATGCATTGGAATTGGTGACAGCACTGAGGATAAAATGTCATTGGTGGCTGCAAATGCATTACAAAGTCAAGCATAAGACTGACAGCAGTGTAGAAGGCAAGATCAGTTGCAAAGGGTATGCACATCAAAAAGGCATAGACTTCAAGGAGGCCTTTGTATTAGTCACAACGATGAGAACCATCCAGCTTATATTATCTCTTTCTTGTTGTATGGGCTCACAATCGCATTAATGGATGTCAAATTTTCTATCCTCAATGCAGAATTAGGGAAAGAGGTATACGTGCAGCAGCCACAAGGATTATTGAGAAGGGATCCAAAAGTTTAGTATGCCAATCGAAGAAAGCAATAAATGGTCTCGAGCAAGCCTTGAAGGCTTGGTACAGTAAGATTTCAGACAACAAGGGTTCATAAAGTCAATCTTGGCATGATTTTGGTTTCCTACATTACTTCTTGGATGCTAGGTTGAGCAAACCGAGCATGACACACTCTTGAGTCAAACAAGGTACATTGATTCCATGTTGGAGTAGTTCAAGATATTGGATGCCATACCAATGAGCATTCACATTGAGGCTGGGCATAATATGCAAGTGCTTCATTAATCCCACACTATTTTGGCAAGCAATCTAATAGATGACATCAACATATGTTACGCAATTGGTAATGACCCAGTTTATGACAAAGCCATGTGTTTATCACTGGAATGGGCTGAAGTGGATTTTCAGATATCTCTGCTGGACAGTAGCTATCACACCTCAAGGATAACTGTCATACAAAATCACAATTGGTTGGGTTCCACGATCCCTATTAGAAGGTGGGCCCAAGAGGAAGCCTATTTTAGGATGCTCAAGAAGCAAGCCACCATGGCATCATCTACACCAAAGGCAGAGTATATCTCTCTTGAGAACGCCATTGCATTGGCCAAGGACCCCAAGGATCACAAGAGGTCAAAATTGAAAAGTTTAAATCTTTTTTTTCTTTCTTGGATGTAGAGACCATCCAGCAATGACAAGAGAGTATTAAGGTATGGTCATTATGTTCATGGGTACATATATATATATGTAAGGTCATGGGTTGGGGGATTGAGAACCTTAATGGGAACTACGTCATAGTGTGAATAGTCCTTATGGACTTGTGCATATATTGTATTGTGTTCCTCATTTTGAAGTAAGAAGGTTGTACCAAATCGAACCAGCCTAACTAGACTATTCCTAAATCTCACTCCGGGCGGGCACATCCATAGCATGATGGCTGTGTCTCCTCTTTTCCATGTCTGTGCGAGTTGCTGTCCTCATTTCAACATATTTGGTGGCTGTTACCTTGGAAGGGAGAATTGCATCCAAGATAAAGGATATAAGAAGTGGCTCTGAAGAGGAAAGGGTTTCTCCATCAACATGACAAGAATCTTAAGTGTGTTCCCCACCTCACACTACCAGGTCTTAGTGCCTCATATTTATAGATACCAGATCACAGTTCTGAGCTTGTTGTGAGACGACCTAATGTCTCATATGCCTTGATCAGACCAGCCTAAACTAGAGTATTCCTAAATCTCACTCCGGGCAGGCACACCCATAGCATGATGGCTGTGTCTCCTCTATTCCATGTCTGTGCGAGTTGCTGTCCTCATTTCAACATTCTTGGTGGCTGTTACCTTGGAAGGGAGAATCGCATCCAAGATAAAGGATATAGAAAGTGGCTCTGGAGAGGAAAGGGTTTCTCCATCAACATGACAAGAATCTTAAGTGTGTTCCCCACCTCACACTACCAGTACTAGTAGCTCAGCGAAAACAAGATTATAGGTGAGCTGCACTAAGACCTCCTAGTGTCCCATATTTATAGATACCAGATCACAGTTTTGAGCTTGTTGTGAGACGACCTAATGTCTCATATGTTTTCAGATACCAGGTCATAGTTCTCCCTAAAATGCACTCACAGTATAATAGCAGTGACATAAGAGCACGCATTCAGAAGTGATATAGAAGTTAAAGGCATATTTTTTATTGCCCTTGCTAGAAGGATTGCTTTCTTCGTAATAAAATATGTATTTTTAATTCATGGAAACACTACATAACAGCAGTAAAGTTAGCTGTCACTTAAAATAATGCTTGGGTTGTATGAGATTTGACCAATGACATCATATCTTGACAAGCTCCATGACCACACATATATACCATGTAGTCTCATAATATCGATTGATGAAACTATCATGTTCACCCATAACATAATTGAACACAAATAATGTCACCTTCCTGGACACCCATCACATAATCGAACACAAATAATGTCGCCTTCATTTTAGGAAAGCCCTCTCACATAACTTGACGCTGAATACTTGACTACCAGGCAAGGGGAGAGCTAAGCTCATTGAATGCTACCCTTTCAATTTCATTTAGCCGCGACTGTTGCAAGGAGGCGCACCTCATCACTTTTACACACACACTACTAAAACTTTAAGAAAATTTTTCAGAAAAGAATAAAGGCAAGGGGAGTGGTTGAGCTATTGCCCTGCTTGAGGATTAGCACATACAGTGGCCATAAGTGGGATCAAATTTAAATAGAGATTCCATGTCCATTAGCATGGGAAAAGGATATTTTCATGGCAAGTCCTGGGTTTCCAAACTTAGCAATGTAAAAATGAAGAAAACATATGCAATCTTACTTCACAAGAGTCCACACTAAAAGAGTGACTAAATGTGTAAAGCTATATTTCTTTTGATACAGATATTTGCTTTCATATTCACCCACATGCTAAGTTTCTATGACATATACCTAGACGAATCCAGGAACATTCCCAAACTCATCCTCTAAAAACACAACATAGTGCAGTTTCAATCTCACGATAGTCACTCATAAGATTGAAAACCATAAACTCCATCACGCATAGCAAGGACTAGCTACTATGACATCCCCACTGACATCATCAGCGCCCAACAGTGTTTGGAGTTGAACAGAAGACTGTGACAAAGGCTAGCACTAGAGAGCAGAGTTAATTGGTGTCCTCTAATGAAATTGTTGAAGAAAGAGACATCTTAGATGATTACTAACAGAGAGCTAGGAGGCTGGGTCGACCTTGGTAATGTTTCATGTCCCGTAAATCATTCAAAAAATCAACAAGACACTAATAAAATAATGTGGAACTCACACTTGTAACCAAAATTTTGTGATCCCTCTCCTAAAAGCTTGCCTTTACTCCAGATGATTATTAAGAGAGTTAGGATCTTGGTAATGTTCTTCATGTCCCATAAATCACTCAGAAATTCAACAAGACACTAATAAAATAATGTGGAACTCAGACTTGTAACTGAAAATTTGTGATCCCTCTCCTAAAAGCTTTCATGCCCACCGAAGTGTACGTCTTTGCCAAAATAAGTAGCTAATTAACCGGGGCCCTGTTGGCTATATTGACAGGAACAGGAACGCCATATAGATTAAGATCAGCTAAGTCATCTATTATCATTGAGATAATTATCAAAATCCATGCAGACAATATCATTGAACAAAAATTCGAACAACCAACAAAAAATGTAAGCCAATCTCAGTTCTTACCATTAACCACTAATTGGCACATGCTACCAACAATTGCTGCAACAGAAGAGCTGTCCGCTCCACCTGAAAGTGGCAGTAGGAAACCTGTCGCTGCACTACGCCGCAAGTAATCCCATAGCCAGCAAGCTGGACCCAAGGCTATCTCCTCTTCTGGAGCATGGTACTTGACCTGCCTAATGAAAAGTAAATTAGACTCACAAACCAAAGCCTGCCAAAGTACTATAAATCTCTACTATCAAAGTACTATCAAGACCCGGCTCTACTATGAGCATTTTCTGAGAGTATCGGAGGATGGGCTCATCATCAAACCTCAATATCTCGAGGACAGAGGAGTCTGACACACACTGAGGATTGCCATCGGATAGATGCGGGTCTCGTCCCATCAGCTGAGGATCGAGGCAGGGAGAGCTGCACGCATACCCAGAGAGCAGCAGACTTGTAGGTTGTGCACGATGGGGGCGGTCGAGACAGAGGAGCACTTTCTATGTGTCTGTCCAGCCTACTCTGAGATCCGAGGGTGCTACCACTGCCTTTTTCAGGGGGGCACGGCTTTGGCCCACTCTCACGACTGATCCACTTCCAAGACCAGGTTTGTATTGGGCTCTACTTGATGGAGATGCGACAACACAGGGAGACACTACTACGACATATTAGAGAGCAGCAGGATGGGACCATCGCACCACAGGGTACTGAGGTAGACCTTGCGCAGAGACACGTCAAGGATTTCCATGCATTTGACTTAGCTCCAGGGCACTCTGGGGTAGAGAAGGAGGAGCTAGGCGACATGAGAGATATATGGATCGGTGGAGAGAGCCGACACAACACTGCTAGGCGAGGGACACAGAGACCGTACACAGCGCGACAGGCGACCAGAGCACACACGATCGAGGTTCGACCTATTTCAACTCTCCTTAGGGGAGATCAATCGAGACGAGGCGTCACCCTTGACATAGCCCATCGGATCCAGAGTATCGAGGAGACCACGGGAGACAGCTCGACAGATGCAGATACGTGAGCTCTTTGCATCTCATCAGAGAGCCACCATGGAGTCTGGATACGTGGAGCCAGTTGATGCACTTGGGACTCTAGCTCTGAGCACTTGATTTTTTCATGCCACCCTCATGCTATTTTGCTACTTTTGTGCTATTTTGTACTAGTATAGCATTTTAGTACTCAGCAAGGGCCTTAGTGAGCACTCTACCCCGGCCCACAGTGGTCTGTATGAGTTACTTGATTCCGTACTTTGTCCCATAGGCCCGTGAGGCCTCCTACGGACGTTAATATCTCTCTCTCTCTCTCTCTCTCTCTCTCTCTCTCTCTCTCACACACACACACACACACACAAAACAACAAATGGAGAAGATACTAAAGAGTAAGAAGTGCAGAGGACCCTCAGAAGCCTCAATCACATGACATAATCAGTAATATTGATGTCTCTGGATTGTCAGGGTGGAGGGACATGAGGATGAGAAGTCCTCACCAATGTCTTCCAAAAGACAGTGCACATATCAGCAACTAGATGGCAGGAGGCATTTAGAGTGGGGAGAAAGGGGGACAAACCACCACCGCAAATACTTCTCAAGTTTGAGGACAACCAGTCCCATCTCAAACAAAAGGCACCACCTCAAGGGACTTTCAATATGGGTCAACGAAGACCTGGCACGGAGTCAATACTCCTAAAAATTCAAAGACTTGAAATAATCAGAAATGCAAAGAAAGAAGGCAAGACATGCATACATGAAGGATGGGGAAGCAGTCATAACAGAAAAAGGCAAAGGGAACTGGAAGAATGCATAGGGACTCGAGACCCACGGGATCAAAGCATGGAACATGGGAGGATGGAACTTGGACAAGGCCATCGCATTGGAAGAGGAAATGTTAGAGATGAATATAGTTAAAAGTCTTGGAAACATAGTAGCATGAAGGGAATGAATCTCCAGAGATTTTGAAAACATCAATATGGAACACAAAACCGCACATAGGAGGACGGGGTTGGTGAGACTCAATCAACATGGCATGGAAAAAACAGCCAAGTTCGTAAAAGAAGATCCAAATAAGCAATACATGTGGTTATAAATAGTGGCAAAGGAGGGAAATATTATAATACGCTATTTTGCACCCCCGCAATCACCCATATACAAAAACATATCTCGGCAAGACCCTCTCATGCATTTGGGGGAAGATATAGCCAGGTTTTCTAGAGAGCATGCAATTATCCTAACAAGGGATTTCAATGCAAGGACGGGATCAATGCAAGGCGTCATTACAATGGAGGGGAGGAACCCCAAATGCATGGAAGAAATAGAAGAGGACAATTAAGAAAGAAGGGGCTGGAAAAAAACATCAGGAAATCACCCAAATGGGGAGGCAACTCCTCACCCTATGTGGATGCTTTGGATTGCCAATTTGCAATGGTACTTCATATTTCAAATACACAGAAGGTTACACATACAAAACCCCTCAAGGGTCAATTGTGATTGACTATGTGATAATAAGCCCATCTGCAAGGCACATACTTGAATACATCAAGATTGAGGGGAAGACTCTTGAATCCGACCATAAAGCAATGTCTCTAGGCATTATAGGGACAAAGAATATTGTAAAAAACAAAAAATTGTGGTGCACCCCTGCATCACAGAAAGGCCCATGTGTAGTTTTATGAAGGCCAATGGAGCTCCCAATTTGCCTCTACCCCGGCTAGCAATGCCTCATACAATGCTATTGCAGCAACACCTAGCCCATATGGATTGACTTTCAAGTGGAGGATTGGCATGAGCATATTTACTACTGAACAACAAGAAATAAGAGAGCTCAGACTCATGGTTGCAGCCCTTGGGAAGAAATTAAAGGAGATGGAGAGAAATGGCAAGAAAGAAATCATACAGGAGATATTGCAGATACATAGTGAAGCAGCACCTGCACTACGATTGGTAACCAAAGCCTAGGACATGGTTACCAATCAGGTCAATTCAATAAAAGAGGAAATTTCAGCAACAATGGACAATAAAGTCAACAAAAGCGAACTATATGGAGAAGTACAAGAGCAAGGAAAGAGGGCTGCTAATGCCCGGTGTCTACGTATTGGAGAACTACTTGAAGGTTGGCATGAAGGGACCCTGGTAGCACAGATTGATAATATTATAGCAGCAACCCCTCAGATTGAGTAAGGCTTAAAGGACATAGCATGTGCTGCCCAAGTTGGGACACAAGCCAAAGTGGATCTCAATGATAGGACGGCAAGAAGTAAGATTCTCATGCAAACCAATAAGCTGAGAGGTACAAAGATATGGATCTCGAAGGAGCTCACCCCAACTCAGCTCAAGTTGAAAGCCATAGAATTGAACAAAGTGAAGGACACTCGCAAGAGAAAAGGGGCTATCTATAGAAATGGAAAAGCACTTATCAAAGACTTCAAATCCAAACCCAGGGACTCTCAGTCTTAAACTGATGTAATGCAGGCCGATTATCTTTCGTAGTATATCATGGCTAATCTATAATAACTTTGGGAGTGGTATATGCTCAGTCTATAACTGGTGTTGGTGATTATCCTTTTTGTGTGTCCTGTGTCTCATAGGCCCATGAGGCCTCCTCCAGTGTTAATACATCGTTCTTTTTTTCTTTCTCCCCCCCCCCTCCCCGAAAGTTTACGCTTGCTTTGTAGACTTTTGGAGGCCTTCGACACAATCCCAAGATCTTGCATGATTAGGCGACTTCATGAGATGCAGATCCCCAGGGTCTTGATTTGGAGGGTGATGAGTTTGTACGAGTCAGCTCAAAGGGAGAGTACGCGTCCCTAGAAATTGACTCGGGATGCCCTCTCTCACCGACACTATTTGGGCTCTATATTGATGAAATCACAACTTTCATTGACCGCTTAGGAGGTGAGGGATCGTTGTTGCTGGCCAATTTGATGATACAGAGACTATTGTATGCAGATGAGAGTCCTTTTATCCTCTTCAATAGCACGCCTACAGAGACACTTAGAGGCCCTAGAGGTGTAGAGAGAGAGACTTGACAACTACATGAGCAGTACTTCACCAACAGCTTCACTTATAGAGGAGAGCTAGTGGAGATTGTACAAGCATACACTTATCTAGGGGCAATCTTCGCAGGGCCAATCTTCACGATGACCCACGCAGCCAGTGCACGACTTACATGAAGACAGGAAGCTCTAGCCTGACTACAAAGGCAGTGCTTTCGTGCAAATTTCCAGGACCCCACCAACGAAGGGCTGGCTGATTGACTCACTGGTGAGACTGTCAGCCATGTACGCGGCAACCTTCTGGGGGTGTAACTTATCAGGACTGAGTGGCAGCACTTCGAGAGACTACAAAAGATTATGGCTCTAGAAGTAAGCCCTCAGTTCCCCACCAAATCGTGCAAGCAGAGTTCGCCAAGATAACACTCCAGATCGATGGCATCTTCTAGACAGTCACTTATCTTCATAGGGTACGGGCCTTACCTAGAGGGAGACTACTGAGGTTGGCACTGGAGTCATCTATACAACTAGCTGAAAGTGGGGTCCGCATGGCCTGGTACGCACACATATCCAGATGGTTTGGCAGCCAGGGTATTCAGATGGATCGTCTTCCCCCCATTCAGTACAGCTTGGATGCCCATGATCCATGGTTGCCTAACATTCAATGTATGGGACGTTTCATACAGTGCCATATGATCACTAGCTGTTGTTGCAAATTCGAAAAGTATCTATTTTCTGCGCTTTTGCAGCGGGATGCCTCATGAGCTTGCAATGGACGGGTTCACACCCGGCTTGCACACACACATCACGCATAAGGCCATCCATTTTACTTTTTCAATTCAAAAGGCCATTTTTACGCGGGATTTCATTCTGACACCTTTGATGGGGTGCAACATGATCCTCGGGATTCAGTGGTTCCATAAGCATGTACCGACGCCTGATTGGCACCAGGACACCTTCACTATTGTGGAAGGTTTACCTGAGCCCGCCGTGATACGAGGTGATCGAAGCATACAAGGGATTCCATTAATATCTCATATTCAAGCAGGCCATGCTGTCCGCAAGGGTGCCATGTGTGTGCTTGATTATGTTCAGTACAGTTCAAGCTGCTCCTCCTAAGGGGCAAGTCATGGTGGATCTACTCCATGAGTTCAAAGACATCATGCTTCGGGATGATCTACCACCCTAGCTCTCCCAACAAACCGGAAGACCATCGCATCGATGTACTTCCACACTCCACACCTCCAAGTAAGTTTCCTTACTGACTTTCCAAAGTCTATGGAGGGGGAGTTAGAGCAGCAGTTGTCTCAGTTATTGCGCGTAGGGTTTATTAGACCGTCATCTTTGCCATTCCCTGCACCCATTCTATTTGTGGGCCGTGGCAAAAAAGGATAAGTCCACACGATTATGTGTGGACTACAGAGCACTCAACAAGCTTACAGTCAGTAACAAGTTCCCTATGCCCCGGATTGAGTATATCTTGTAAAGACTCAATGGTGCAAAATTTTTATCAAAAATCGATCTCAAGAGTAGCTACCACCACATCCGGATTTTTGAAGTTGACATCCCCAAGACGGCTTTCCAGACAAAGCGAGCTCATTACGAGTTCGTCGTCATGCCATTTGGTCTCAAGAATGCACCACTGACGTTCAACAAGATGTCTAGGATATTTACAGATTATATTGAGAAGTGCTTGTTTATCTTTCTCGATGATATCCTTATCTTTTCCGCTACGGTAGAGCAGCATATTAAGGGTGTGCGATGTGCCCTATAGTTATTGCACGAGAGCCAGCTATACCTCAATGCAAAGAAAATCGAGTTTGGGTTGCTGGAAATCCAGTATCTGGGATACATCATTAGTGCTCAAGGGATCCACTTAGATCCAGAGAAGATTCAAGCTATCACCAGTTGGGCTATCCCCACGACGGCTCAAGAGATCCGGTCCTGTGGATTGTATCAAGCTTGCAGCTCACACATGGATGGATTCTCAACACATACAGCATCTCTGACAAATTTATTAAAGGGGGTAAAGACATGCAAAGAAAAAGTACAAGTTACAGGCAAAGCTTTGCAGGCCTTCCATGACTTACAATGGTTGGCCACGACAGCACTAGTTATGAAGATTGCCTCTTGGGATGATTCATTTCTTGTAATCACAGACGCTAGCAATGTCGCCATCGAGGGAGTTTTACAGCAAAAGATAGGCCCATGGCATATTACAGTAGAAAGCTCAACGATGCCGAAAAAAATATTCAGTTTACGATAGAGAGCTACTCGATGTCCTCCAGGCATTAAAGCATTGGAAGCCCTGAGTCAACAAAGTTTGGCACTCAGTTCTAGTTAGCCAACGATGCTTGCTCCAGGCCATTGCTCATTAGAGGACGGTTGGCTTTTCTATAAGAAAAGATTATGTGTACTCAAAAACAAATGGCAGATGCTTCTCCATGGTACTAACGACGCACTCACCAGTGGTCACAGAGGTATCAACGATATTTTGGAGAAGCTAGAGTGCTATTTCTATTGGCCAAAGATGCGGAAGGACGTATACGGCTATGTTCAGAATTGTCAGATATGCCAAACGTCAAGGCTTCCCACAATAAAGCAGCATGCTTACTTATGCCCTTGCCAATACCCGACGGTCCTTTCCAAGACATAGGTATGGACTTCGTGGGACCACTTTCAGCATCCGCAAGTATGCGTAACACCACTCAATGTCTTACTTTGTTTGTCGCTTTAGTAAATATTGTATGCTTATTCCCTGCAAACAAACAGCCAGCGTTGAAGACATAGCTCATTTGTTTGTCAAGCATTGGTATCCCATTAGAGGGTTGCCAAGGACCATCACATCCAACAGGGACTCCAAATTCACGTCTAATTTTTTGCGAGCCTTGTTTGATAATTTTAGTACTAAGCCGCAGATGTCCTGCGCTTTCCATCCGCAATCGGATGACGAGACGAAAAAGTATAATGGTATGGCATTCGATATTTTAAAATCATATTGTCATGATGCTCAGGGAAAGTGGAAGCAGTTTCTTCTATTTGTGCAAGCCATTTTGAATGATACCTATTCTTCAAGCATTGGTCTCACCTTATGAAGCGGCGTTTGGACAGCGGTTTACATCACTCCTCACCCGGATGGTGTTTCCATCTCTTGAAGCCAACAAAACCACCAAATCAATGGCACAGATTATAGAGTCTATCAAAAGCCGCATCACCAAAGCTCAAGCATCGTACACACGCCAGGCTAACAAATCCAAACAAGATGTCCAATATAAAGAGGGTCAATGGGTGTATTTACGCATTATCAATGCAAAGATTGAAGCAGGTGGGCACGCGATAACCTAAGCTGTCCTTCATGAGCTTCGGACCATTCCCTATCATTCAGAAAATCAATGATGTCTCACACCTTCCAAACAATTGGACTATGCACAACGTGTTCCATGTAGCTTGGTTGAAGCCGTATTTTAAACCTCCTCTTACAGAGATTTCCGACGAGCAGCAACCTGAAGTTCTTGATGAAGCCGAAGTTTTGCAGCCAGGGCAGAGATCCGGGAGTTTTACACCAAGTTTCATGATCGAGGTACCCATGAAGCAGTCCAGGATGCAGGATCCGGGAGTTTTACACCAAGTTTCGTGATCGAGGTACCCATGAAGCAGTCCAGGAGTTCCCACAGATTTTGGCGGATTACTTGGAAGCAATGAACCTACCTCCAAGTTAATAAGGAGGGAATGTCACATGCACCCCTGCACTTGAGTGCAATGTGACACACTGGCTACATCAACAAATGCATAATAGTTCCCTTATAGAAGATTTTGTTGTATGTTGTGACCCCTTTGTAAGCCCTTGTCCAAGGACAGTCGGGCACAAGCTACGTAAGTCAGTCTCTAAGCCTTAGGTCAAGTCAGACAGTCAGTCTTGTTCACTAGTACCAACTGGAGAACAGTAGGTAGTTAGTGTTTCTATCTTAGGTTAGGTTAGGTCTAGGTCATAGCATAGGATAGGAGCCCCAGAGGGGCCCCCAAAGGCTGAGCTATGGACCAGAGGGGAGCCAGCAAGGCAGCCTGCAAAGGCTGCCCACAATGAGCCAGGGAGGGGTTTCTATAGGCTTGAACTGAGCCAACCAGGCTGCAAAACAGCCGACTCAATCGGCTATTTGCAGTAGGCTGGTTGGCCCAGCCAGCCCTATAAATAGGGCCCTGGCCAGCCCTCTTTCCTCATTCATCCCTCCTTGCCTTCAGCCACTCCTGCAGCTCAGTGCCAGCCCCTGTGCAGCCCTGAACACTCCAAGATCTGGCCCTGATCTAGCCTCAGCCCTTGGCCATCAGTTTCAGCCATTTCCGGGAGGTGTCTACGCAGTACAACAGTTGGGGATTTGAACCAGCGAACGGAGTAAGGTTTGGGGTCTGTTTCAGCAGCTATTTCAGTTATCTTTTATAGTCTGCACAGCTCACTTCTCAGCTCTCTTTTAGGATCTATAACTCCTAGCTTTTCACTCTCTCTCTCGCAGTAACCCTGCATTCCAGTGGACAGCACAAGCCTCTTCCTTGCCTTGCAGAAGTGTCCTACCTTGCCAGTGTGGACAGCATCAAGGTCTCAGTATTGGTCTGTGTTGACTCTCATGTCTTTGGGTTTGCTATACGTGTGCACAATGTACTCTTCAAAAGCGATTTTCCGTGCTCTCTCGAAGAGTGTTATTTGTATTTCTCAGCTCTCCAAGTATAAAGCAAATCCTCCCCTGATTGGGGGAGGGGGCCCTCAAAGGGCACAGGGACCCAATCGGTTGTTGACTCCATTCTCTCTCTACCCTTATCTCCTTTCTCTCTCTATGGTGCATAACGCTAATTCCTCGCTAAAGGTTTAAAGAAGGTCTTGCTGTGATTACACGATCAGATAACCGTTGCATCTCTCTGTCTCTCTCTCTCTCTCTCTCTCTCTCTCTCTCTCTCTCCCCCCCCTGCTCAGCCTCCCCGCCTCAACCTCCCTCACCCGCTCAGCTCTCCACCTCAGACTCCCTCCTCACCGCTCAGCCTCACCACTCAACCTCTCCGCCTCTCTCTCTCTCTCTCTCTCTCTCTCTGTGCGTCGCCTAGCTCTTGCAACAGGTCTCGCAACAGCAGGGGAGTCATCGTCCAACCAACCTCAAGCTGAGCTGAGCCCCTGGCTCAGTCTGGGGTGTTAGCTTCAACAAAGGGGTCCCGGATTGCATAGGTCTTTCCCAGCATGGAGTTCCCAAAGATAAAGCTCTTTCCATCGACCCCAGCTAACAAGAAGCCATCTTGCACTACCATGGCGTCGACACATTCTCTTTATGCCTTGACTTTTCACAGATTTCAAAGCAAGCTTGATCCACATGAGCAGATCTACTTCCTACAACAAGAACTCAGAGATGCAAAGCTCCGCATTGCTTCCTTGGAGAAGACAGTTTCAGAAATGAAGAATGAAGGCAAATAGAAGGTAATCCAAGAAGTCCTACAGCAATGCAATACTCCATGGGACAGGAAATAACAGCAACAATACATAACAAGATCGACAAATGTGATGTCTATACAGAGGTAAGAGAGCAGCAAGCCATAGCAAGCAACAATAAAATTTTACGTATTGTGGGATTGCAAGATAGTTGCCTTAGCTATTTTGAAGTGGAAGAGGAAGAGGAATGCATTGATGAGGAAAAGATTATCCAACTCAAGAAGGCAGTGCCACAAATCGGTTGGGATCAAAATGACATAAGTCTTATCACTCGAAAGGGAAACCAAGCACAGATTTATTTCAAAGAAAGGATTTTAAGAACCAAGATCCTAGTGCCACAAATCGGTTGGGATCAAAATGACATAAGTCTTATCACTCGAAAGGGAAACCAAGCACATATTTATTTCAAAGAAAGGATTTTAAGAACCAAGATCCTTAGACAAACCAACAAGCTCAAGGGTACTAGGATTTGGATATCTAAAGAGCTCACTCCGACCCAACTCAAACAAAGGGCAAATGAACTTATCAAAGTGAAAGAAGCAAGGAAAGAAGGTAAATGGGCGGTTTATCGAGACGGGCAAGCACTCATTAGAGATTTCGAACCTAAACCCAAAGACTCTCAGCCTTAAACTGATGTTATTCAGACCACCCTTAATTTGAATGTAGTTACGCTATAATAATTTGGGGCTGAGCTGCTATCCTCCCCCATAGACTCTCAGTCTCTAACTGATGTTGATGATTTTGGTGTGTATTTTGTCCCATAGACCTGTGAGGTCTCTTGTGGACATTAATCTCTCTCTCTCTCTCTCTCTCTCTCGGCTGCCCCGACTGCAGCCCCTGCCCCCCTTCACTGTTTGTTGGCAGCCCCTCAGGCAACAGCTGCTCTGCCTTCTGCTGCCCTAGTGGCGGCGCTGCGCTCCCACCTCCGTCTGCCAACTCCTAGCACCCGCCACGAGCTGCCTCTGCCAACCCTGCACGACCTGTCTGCTCTGCTCGCCGCCTTGTAGCTCCTCCTTGGCACGCCCCCTCCGCCTTGCTCGCTGCCCTGCTTGTTGCCCTACTAGCTACACCCGCCTAGCAGCCCCCGCCTTCCACCTGGGTTGCCTCCACCACACCACGGCAACCCCTCCTCCACGAGCTGCGCCTCCAGCTCGCAGCCATTCTCCCGTCCTCCACGCAACTCTGCAGCCGCTCCCAGCCTGGCGACGATACCCTTGCCCCACCCTGCCATCAACCTGCTACCTTACTGCCCATCTGCACACAACCCCCCCACCACCATTTTCCTCTCCAGGCAACCCCCCCAACTCGTTGATTTGAACCGATCTATGGGCGAGCTTCTTCACAGGATTGCCCTCATGGGCTTCCTTTGATTTAGACACCACCCTTGCAAAACAAACAAAAGATTCAGCAATTAGAAACCTGAAATGGGAAAAGGGGAGAGAGAGAAACACAATGACAAAGAGAAGCTCGAGAAAGACGACAAGACTCACCAAATGTTGAAACTCTAGGATGTCAATAGGCTCTTCACCCGCAGCAGACTCGTGGTGGATAGCACAGCGATAAATAAGAGCTCCACATCGACGGTATCTGCATCTGCACCTGCATCTGCTTCAGCCTCAGCAACATCTACATCTACATCTTCACCCACATCTACATCCACAACAAGGGGTTCGACATTGGCCTCTTCTTCGGCTACAAATTCGTCATCGGATTCATCACTTATGTCACCCGCACCGGACATGACATACACAGGCCCACATTACTCCTCTTCCTTCCTCTCGCCTCTCCCTCTCAGTCAACCATCTCTCCTATATACAACGAGATCCATCTCACCCCAGCCTCAGTCATCTCCATATCTCTATCAACTTGCTCAGTCACTGCCTACTATCCAGCCGCACCCCCTACTTTCATACCACACCCTTTTCAGTTTCAGATTCCTCGGGGACCTTGGGAGTCTTTGCTCTTGGAGTTGCACAACGAGAGGTGGAGTTAACTCACTTCGCACAGGAGCACGCCCGCTTCACCCAAGAGCAGGCTCATGTTATACAGAAGCAGGCCCGCGTTATTCAGGAGCAGTTGGCCTCATTCATGGACTCAGACATGACATTTTGCAGCTCCAGAAGGAGGGCCCTATTAAAAATGGCAGCAGAAGATGCAAACAAACTGAAATTATAGAACCACACAGAGAACACTAGAGATAACAAAATGTGCCACAACTGATCTGCTGTAACTCAGCCCCTAAACCAGGGCAGCAACTGAAATACAAGGTATCTTGAATAAGATAAGAAACAGGAGCTGCAGGAGAGGCTGTACTGAAGCAGAGGAAAGGGAGCACAAGGAGGCTGCAGAAGAGGCTGAGCTGAAGCAGAAGAAGGGGGCACAAGAAGGCTGCAGCCTGAGAGCACGGAGGCAGGAGAAGCCTGAAGCGAAGAGGCAGGGGCCTGGGAGCGAAGAGGCTAGAGGAGCCTGAACCGAGGAGGCAGGAGCCTAGAAAAGAGGAGGCTGAAGGAGCCTGGGTGAAGAGGCAGGAACCTTGGAACAAAGGGAACTGTAGAGGCCTGGAGCGAGGAGGCAGGAGCCCCGAAGAGAGAAGATCTGCTGCGGGAGCGTGGGCAGCCAACTGAGCAGCTGAGAGGAGGCTCTGATGGGGATGGTCAGGAGCAGGCTGTGTACATGAGCCTTGAGGAGCTGCAGGGAGAAGTGGGGGATGTGAAAGGGAGGGAGTCCCTTTTATAGGGAAGGCCAGGGGGGGTCGGCCAGATGGCCTAGACCAACCAGCCTGGTCGGTCAGCCAACTGGGCCGACCAGCTGGTCGGCCAAAGCCTGGCTGGTCGGCCAGCCTACCCCCTCTGGCCCCCCTTGCTGCGTGGGAGCTGGTCGGCCAGCCACCCCTGGAGATGCCTAGTCTCAACACCCCCTCTCAGCTCCAGGGTGTGGCACAAGACCCAGAGAGCTGGTATGACGTTGGAGAAGGGGAGGGGAAACAGGTTTGGTAAATATGTCGGCGACGTTGTCGGAAGTGGTGCTGAATAGGAGCAAAATGGTACCGTCAAGAACCTTCTCTCGCGTGTAGTGGTACTGAATTTCAATGTGTTTTGTCCGAGCATGGAAAACCGGATTGCGAGCAAGGGCAATACAGCTTTGATTGTCACAAAAAAGTGTGGTAGGAGCGGGTTGCTGAAAACCACAATCGAGAAGAAGGCGCCGAAGCCACACAGCCTCACAGGTGGCACTACACATAGCCCGATACTCAGCCTCGGTGGAAGATAGGGCGACCGTGGGTTGGCGTTTACTGGACCAGGAGATAGCCGCAGAGCCAAAGGAGAAAACATAGCCCGTGGTAGAGCGGCGAGAATCGGGGTCGCCAGCCCAATCGGAGTCACTCCAACCTCGGAGAGTGAGCGGGGAAGGAGAGGAACCACCGGCAGTATATAGGAGCCCGAAAGTAGAGGTCCCCTGAAGATAGCGGAGGAGACGTCGAGCAGCCTGCCAATGAGAAAGCGAAGGGGTTTGCATGAAGGTACTGAGGGTGCCGACAGAGAAGCCGAGATCCAGTCGAGTGTTAAGTAGCCAGAGAAGAGAACCAACAAGCTGGCGGTAGAGGGAGGCATCAGGATAAGCAGTGGACCCAGAAGCAGAAAGTTTAGAGTTGGGATCCATGGGAGAAGTGATGGGCCGACAGTCAGCCATGTGGAAAGTTTCGAGGAGCTCGTGAACATAGCGTTGCTGAGAGACAAAATACCCCCTCTTAGTCTGCCAAATCTCAAGACCCAAGAAAAAATGGAGAAGGTCCATATCCGTCATCTCAAATTCAGTTTGAAGAGCAACTTTAATGGCAAGGATATGATTGGTATGACTCCCAGTAAGGATTAGATCATCCACATAAAGAATGATGAAGGTATGAAGCTGTCCTTCATGAAAAAGATAAAGATTGGGATCAGCCAGAGAGCGATGAAGTCCTTGGCGGCAGAAGAAGGTATCAATATGCTGATTCCAGGCCCTAGGAGCTTGCTTGAGACCGTAGAGGGCCTTGCGAAGGCGACAGACCATGGAAGGAGAACGAGAATTAATGAAGCCGGGTGGCTGATCCACATATACCTCTTCATGAAGATCACCATTCAAAAATGCAGATTTGACGTCCATTTGAAAGATGGGCCACTGATGGTGGGCTGCAAGAGCAAGGATCGTTCAGATGGTGCTCATCCGGGCGGTAGGTGCAAAGGTCTCCCCATAGTCGATGCCGGGTCGTTGGGCATAGCCTTTAGCCACCAGCCGAGCTTTATACTTGTCGACAGAACCATCAGAGGCGTATTTTGTTTTGAATATCCACCGGAGACCAATTACGGAACGGTGTGAGGGACGAGGAACAAGGTCCCAGGTGTGGTTCCGAAGAAGAGCATGAATTTCCGCTTCCATAGCCTGTTTCCAATGAGGCTGGGCCAGAGCCTGAGGAACGGTAGTGGGCTCGCGAGTGGCGAGGATGCGAGACATAAGGGCGTAATTGACATGGAGGGGATCAGAAGAGGACCGTGGGGGATGGCGATGAGAGCGACGAGGCCCATCATCAGGGTGTGGTTCGGAGTAGGGATCCTCAAGACCGGAGGAGCGGAGAGTATCAATGAGCCACCGCGGAACACGTACCGAGCGGGGTTCCAAAGGAGGAGCAGACGAGGGTGGAGCCGGAGAAGGAGGCGGAGGAGAGAGAATAGGAGGTGATGTAACGGGGGACAAGGCAGGTGGAGGGAGAGAGGGCTCCGGGGCATCGGACGGATCTCCAAGAACAGGAGGAGAGTCCGAGGATGGCGGAAGGACCTGCTCGTCGAAAAGGACATCCCTGCTCACGGAGATAATGCGGCGGCGAGGATCATAGAGGCGATATCCAGTGGAGACGGAGTTGTAGCCTACGAACAAGAGCTTGTGGGACTTAGGATCAAGCTTTCCACAATCAGATTTAGGAATATGAACATAAGCATCACAGCCAAATACCCGAAAATGGGAAACATCGGGCTTAGATCCATAGTAAGCCTGATAAGGGGTCATGCCTGGGACTGCTGATGTCGGAGAGCGGTTAAGGGTATGGATGGCGGTCATCATGGCCTCGGCCCAGAGAGACTGAGGGAGTTGACTGTGAGTTAGCATGGTCCGAGCCATTTCAACGCCGGTACGATGTTTACGTTCAACCACGCCATTATCAGAAGGGGTACCTGTGTTGGCAAATTCCCGTTTGACACCATGACTACTCAAGAACCGATCAAACTCGAGAGAGGTGAACTCACCACCCTTATCAGCACGAAGAATTTGAGGGAGTGGTTGGATTCTTTTTCCACCATGGCTAGCCAGGTCTGGAAACGACTGAAAGCCAGATCCTTGTGGGAAAGAAAATAGATCCAAGAATAGCGACTGAAGTCATCAACAAGGAGCATGTAGTACGAGGCTCCCCCCAGTGACATAATCTGCATAGGGCCACATAGGTCGAGGTGAACAAGACCAAGCGGAACGGTGGCACGGCGAGAGGCATGATGGGCGAACGGCTCGCGATGTTGTTTGCCCAATATACAAGAGGGACAGAGACCTTGGTGAGTGCCGACGTTAGGGAGGCCGAGGACAAGCTGATCACGGAAAGCACGATGGAGAGCATCAATGTGTAGATGACCAAACCGATAATGCCAAAGGTCGCCAAGAGAGGTTCTTGTAAGGGAGGGAAGGGCGACAAGCTTGTAGATACCATTAGTAGAATGGCCGGTCCAAACCGGCTGTCCGGTAGCACGATCGCGGATGGTAACAGAGGCCGCTTCAAACTCAACCTTCATATTGTTTTGACAAATCTGATGAACCGAAAGGAGATGAAAGCCGAGAGACGGAACATAAAGAACACGAGAAGAGTGTTTACCCCCTTTGCCATCAGGAATAATATCAAGAGAGCCCTCTGAATGAACAGGAATAGAGTGCTTATCGCCGATGCAGACACGACCAGAATGAGGGGTGAGATCCTGGAGCAGCGAGGAGGAGGGGGTCATATGCCGAGAGGCCCCACTATCAACAATCCATTCACGAGCATCGGAGCTATGGAGAGCCAATGACTCTACTGCAGGAAGGGGTACCGAATTCAAGAGCTCAAGGTGAACAAATGCAGGAGTGGGGGTAAGGGAGGCATCAGCCGCCGCGGCCAGGGGTGCGTCAGCTCGTTTGTGTTTGCGGTAGGGACAATTGCGCCAATAATGGCCAGGAGTGCCACAGTGATTGCAATTACCTTTGGGAGCAGGACGGTCACTGGAGGGATCTGAAGGAGATGAGTTATTGGCAGAGGACGGGGCATTCTTGGATCGAGATTTGGGACGGTGGGCCACAAGAGCCTCAGAAGAACCATCAGAGGTTTTAATGAGCTGTTCCTCCTGATCCATCATCATGGGGACAAGTTCCTCCCAAGTGATGGTGCTGAGGCGGCCAGAGGTAATAAGAGAAGAATAGAATGCTGCATATCGACTGTCAGTAATAACATGAGATAAGAGAGTAATAGCCATATCTTCGGAGGAGATAGCCTTGCTGATAGAGTGTGAGGGAGATAGAGTAGGGAGTAGAGAGACTCACTACACACACACAATAGTGGGGATAATCACAATGAGTGAGTGGTACCTCCCCAAGTACACACATATATATTATGGATAAGGTAGTAACCCTTAAGTACAACTAAGTACAAATGTGTACTTAGTGTACTTAAGTGTCCTACACTAAAGTACAACATAAAGTACTATTTACATAGGGTGGTCAGTGCCTTTACCCCAACAACCTCCCACTTAAAGGCAGTGTGCCCTCAAGGAGAGAAAGAATATTGGTCTCAACCAATACCCATAAGAGATCTGCAGTGTGCAAACCTCTCTGCAGCTAACCCTTTGGTTAACAGATCTGCCGGATTGTCATCTGTATGCACCTTAACAAGCTTAATTTGCTTGTTTTCAAGCACCTCCCCGATGAAGTGATATTTCACATCTATGTGCTTCGTCTTTGCATGAAAGACAGGATTACGTGCCAACTGTATGGCACTCTGACTGTCACAATGCAACAATGGAATCTCCAATGGATAACCCAAATCTGCCACTAACCGAGATAGCCATATAGCCTCCTTGCATGCCTCAGTGGCTGCAATATATTCAGCTTCTGTAGTAGACAATGCAACGCATTGCTGCATTCTAGATACCCACGACACTGCACCTCCAGTGAAAGTGAAAACGTATCCGGTAGTAGACTTCCGGGTATCAGGGTGACCGGCATAATCAGAGTCTGTATAACCTTGCACTTTTGCATCTTGACTGCCGAAACATATACACAAGTCCTGTGTACCTTTCAGGTATCTCATGACACCTTTTACTGCATTCCAATGCTTTTTGCCAGGTTTAGCCATGTATCTGCTAACCACTCCCACTGCAAACGCAATATCGGGCCTGGTTGCAACCATAGCATACATGAGACTGCCACATGCTGATGCATACGGAATCTTTGACATCTCAGCTTTTTCAGCATCTGTCTGAGGGCTGTCCAAAGCACTGATTTTCACATAAGGAGGCAATGGAGTACCAATACTCTTCCCCCCCTCCATGTGAAATCTCTGCAAGACCTTGCCAATATATTCCTTCTGAGACAAGTATAGCAATCGCTTTTCCCGATCCCGAAGTATCCGCATACCCAATATATGGTTGGCATCACCAAGATCTTTCATATCAAAGGTCTGGTGCAATCTCTTTTTCAAGGCATTCATCTCATTATGAGATTTTCCAGCAATTAACATGTCATCCACATACAAAATGAGGATAAGTAAACTGCCATCTGAAGCTTTCTTGGTATACAAGCAGTGATCAATGTCACTTCTCCTGTAACCCTGGGTTCGCATGAATGTATCAAACTTATGATACCATTCCCTGGGTGCCTGCTTTAGACCATAAAGACTTTTCTTTAGTTTGCATACAAGCTTCTCTTTGCCCTTCACTGTAAAACCCTCTGGCTGCTGCATAAAAATTTCCTCATGTAAATCACCATGAAGAAATGCTGTCTTGACATCCATTTGGACCAAGTCCATATCTGCATGTGCAACCAACGCTAATACAGTTCTGAGTGTTGTCATCTTAACAACAGGAGAGAATATCTTGTCAAAGTCAACACCATATTCCTGCTTGAACCCCTTGGCAACCAGTCTGGCTTTATGCCTTGGCTTTTCACCAGGTGTGACCTTAAGTCGATAAACCCATTTGCATGGCAGTACCTTCTTACCAGTAGGCAAGGATACCAATTCCCAAGTGCCATTCTTGTGAAGGCTGTCCATTTCAGCCTTCATAGCAAGATCCCATTGAACCTTGTCTGCCCTCTGCCTAGCCTCTTTGTAGCATGAAGGCTCTCCACAATCAGTGAGCATCAAATAATCAATGCCTGGAACAAATCTTTCTGGCTGCCGCGTCGGTCTAGTTGACCTTCTAACCCAATGACCATCGTCTTGAGCTGGCTGTCCAGCCTGTTCATCACCCTGATAAGGTGGCTGTCCCATGTCTCCTGGCTGCATTTGCATGTCAGGAGGATCACCTAACTGTGCTTCATCCATTGGGATGTCTTCTGCCATACCTGGCTGTCCATTAGGACCTGCTGCAGCATCATTTAATGGCTGGTTATGCTGCTGTTGTGGCTGATTTACAGCCTGTTCGTGTTGCCCATGACGCCTGTTATCATCAATAGTTACTTTTACAGGTGCCTACTGTACAACAGGTTCCTTGAACATGATGGTTTCATCAAACACGACATCATTGCTGCGTATAAGTTTTCTGTTCTTGGGATCCCAAATCCTGTAGCCCATCTCACCTTTGTCACCGTAACCTAGGAATATGCATTTAAGAGACTTTGAATCCAGTTTAGTTCTGTCCTCCCTGCGTACATGCACATACGCGACACAACCAAAGACCCGTAGGTGTTTGTAAGACGGAGGCTTGCCCGTCCATGCCTGTTCAGGCACACCACCACATAGTCTCTTGTTTGGTGACCTGTTAATAAGGTGCACAGCTGTCTTTACAGCTTCAGCTCAAAATGTGTGGGGCAATGCAGCATGTGACAACATGGATCTGACTTTCTCTTGAATGGTCCTGAACATTTTTTCAGCTGTACCATTCTGTGGAGGATCATATGGTGCACACAACACCCTTTGAATACCCTTTGCCTCACAGAATTCTTGAAATTCTTTGGACAAATACTCTCCGCCATTGTCAGATCGTAAGGCTTTCAGTTTTTTGCCTGTCTCATTTTCGACCAGTGCAACAAACTTAGTGAAAGCCTTGAACGTATCACTCTTCTTTCTGAGAGTGTAAACCCACACTTTGCGGGTGGCGTCATCTATGAATGACAGTATGTACTTTGAAC
This sequence comes from Dipteris shenzhenensis, assembly GCF_047967505.1. Taxonomy (NCBI): domain Eukaryota; kingdom Viridiplantae; phylum Streptophyta; class Polypodiopsida; order Gleicheniales; family Dipteridaceae; genus Dipteris; species Dipteris shenzhenensis. Next base: position 8,224,851 of record NC_141624.1, on the reverse strand, counting down.
CTCCTAAAGAGAGTGTAGGCATCTCACACACATCTGTATGTACTAGCTCCAAGAGCTGTAATTTCTGATCTGACCTTCTCTTATGAGGTATTTGTACTTGACGACCGTAGAGACAAAATTCACATTTCTTTAAATCTGAATATTTTAGACTCGGCAAGTAACCAAAATGAGCCAATTGCTCCATTCCCTTAATACTCATATGGCCAAGCCGGCTATGCCACAATGAAATCTTTGGCAGCTCGGTGGCATTTACATCAGAATGCGGACAATGTCCAGCATGAAGTGAGTACAAAGTATCAACCTTAGGACCCCTGGCAATAGCCATTGCCCCTTTGCTGATTTTCCATTTCTGACTGCCAAAGGTGGTATGATAACCATCGTCATCCAACAACCCTGTGGAAATCAAGTTTTTCTTCACCTCAGGAACATGCCTGACCCCTTTGAGCATTAACTGCTGGCCATTTTCAAGCACAAGCCTGACATCACCTATGCCAATGATAGAACATGCATGGTTATCACCAAGAAAGACCACTCCCTTTTGCCCTCCTGCATATCTGACAAACAGATTTCTGTAGGATGTCACATGAAAGGAAGCACCTGAATCTATAATCCAGGAAAACATATCTGATCCATCACCAGCATGAAGTGTATGAGCCTCCAGTGAAGAGGTGAAACATATCTCATGTCCACTGTCACTGTCACTAACATAAGTAACATTCAGCTCCTCTTTTTCTTTACCCTTAGACTTGCCTTGAGCCTTGCCTTCTTTGGCTCTCTGGTCATTCTTCTTTTGAAAACACTTTTTCTCAATATGTCCCTTCTTGCCACAATAGTTGCATACAAGATCACTCTTAGAGCGGGACTTGCTCCTCTCTCTTTCTTTGTCTTTTCCACGTGTTTTGGACCTGCTGCGTGCATTCAAAGCATTTGACTTCCCAATAGCATTGTTCTTTCTGTTCATCTCTTCCTGTAGAAGAGCACTCTCCACATCTGCAAATAACAGAATGGCTTTTGAGTTGCTGGTAGAAGTCCTGAATGTGTCCCATGACTCAGGTAGAGAACATAGGATGAGTGTAGCTTTCAGCTCATCATCGAGCTTCAACCCCTGGTTGATCACCTGGCTGAATATGCTGTTAAACTCAATAATATGAGTGGACATAGCTGTCCCCTCCTTCATTTGAAGACCAACAAGCTTTTTTAGCCAGTAAGCTTTTCCCGTGGCACTTTTCTTGGCATAAGTATCCTCAAGACGTTGCCACATCTCCCACGCAGTAGGTTCATCCCTGATGCCTACAACCAGTGAATCAACAACTGTAAGCATAATGGTCGACCTGGCCAAGCCGTCCATCTTCTCCCACTGCTCATCAGTAACGTTGGGGGGCTTAACACCCTTTTCCTTTATAGGCTTGTACTGGTCCTTCTGCATCAGCACATTGTAGCATTGTGTCCTCCATATGTCGTAATTTTTAGCTCCTTCGAGCTTCTTTATCTGAAACAAGGACGACACGTCGCTACCGGAACTCATAGTAAAGAAAGTAGACTCCCTGTAGGTGTGCAATTAAGCACTAGTCACTCCAAGAAAAAATTCTCCCGCAGCGGAAGCACGATCAAAAGTGAACTTGGTACTGTTTCAGTGGCATAAAACCAACTGAATATTTTTCTCCCACTTGCTGCAGAAACAGTACAGCAAGCTGTTCCTGTCTTTTTCGCTGGCGAAAGTGCGGTACAGTTGCGTCAAATCGCTCCAGAAAAATCCCAGAACTGATATAATAAAAACAGCAGTACTGTTGACTTTTCTGATAGTCAAATATGGTCAAACCTGCTGTTTGACAGTCCCGGACTGTTAAAAAACAGTAACTGTAAATCTCTGATTTTTATTTTTTTTTTTATGAAGATCCCTGATTTTAGACCTCCATATGCTTCATAAACTTCCCCCCCAACTGAATTTGCAGTTTGGAAGTAAGGTGGCTCAAAAGCCCTTTGAATGCATGAAGAAAATCAGGGATGTGACCTCCAATTTGAGAGATTGACCTTTGACCAAACACTGTAAGTCAAATTTGCACTTTCAAAGCATAATAGTGCTCCACAAGATAGCCTGATGCATGTAGAGTGCTCCCACTTGACAAATTGCCGGTCAGGCTACAAAAGCCCCAAATTTGACTAAAGTCAAACTTGGTCAAAATCGACCAAATCTGTACCAAATGTGATTGTACTTTCAGCAACAAGCTAAAGCATTTGTCACAAGCATAATAGCATCAAAAGCCCCTTGAATTGGCAGCACATTCCGTGCATTGACACAGTAAATGGCATCAACTGCTACTGCTCACACAAGGCGTTTGACTGCAAATCCATTGAGTTGCATCCAACAAAGCATACACTGCAAGTATCAAGTACAGATCTGTCCAATGCATACTCTCAGTGCCACCACTGTGTACAATCACTGGCCAAGTGATAAGACCTGTCTCAACACTGTTTGCGGCATAATGCCTCAGTGCGAGTGTAAGCCCTGCCCCAAGTAGAACACCTTGCGTACCTTTGCACGGTACCCTGCCTGTTGGCTGTACTTGTACGGTGTACTTGCTGCTGTACTATGCACTCGATTTTCGTGCAAAACAGTACCTTCGAAATGTTGACAGAGAACTTGTTCCTGCTTTGATTGGAGTGCACGCAGCTGTTGCTAGATATCTTCAGCACATTTTTCAGGGCAAGTAGAGGTTGGATTTCGATGCTGGATTCCACGTAGAGGAGGAGCTGGGCCAGTTTTGTCTGGTCTGGCCGACCTGTGTCGGCCGGTTTGGCTGACCTGTGTCGGCCGGTTTGGCCGACCTGCGCGTTAGCGCACCGTTGCGCGGCTGGTCTGGGACTGCCCGTGAGCAGCTTGCTCACGCCCGTGCCTAGCAGCCGCGCCTTGCAGCCCTTGCCTGCGCCCTACAGCCCTGGCCACGCCGATGCAGCCGCGCCTTGCAGCCGTGGCCTGCGCCTTGCAGCCCTTGCCAGCGACGTGCAGCCGCGCCCTGCGCGCTTGCAGCCGCCGTTCACGCTCGTTGCCTGCCTCTTCGCGATTCGTCCGTACAACCCGCGCTTGAAGCCGCCGTTGCAGCGTTGCCTGCGCCCTTCGCGATCCGTCCGTACGGTTGTACGGACGTCGTACGGCCGTACGGATCGGTCCGTACGGAAGGGGTAGGATAGGGAGAGGAGGGAGTGGAAGTGGAGGGAGAGAGCCCGTTGGCTCTGATACCAGTTGATAGAGTGTGAGGGAGATAGAGTAGGGAGTAGAGAGACTCACTACACACACACAATAGTGGGGATAATCACAATGAGTGAGTGGTACCTCCCCAAGTACACACATATATATTATGGATAAGGTAGTAACCCTTAAGTACAACTAAGTACAAATGTGTACTTAGTGTACTTAAGTGTCCTACACTAAAGTACAACATAAAGTACTATTTACATAGGGTGGTCAGTGCCTTTACCCCAACACTTGCCTGCATGGAGGATGTCCTGATGCATGCTCTGCATTTTATTGATGTGGTCCCGTATGGAAGGGGAAGTAGCCGGATCGAGGCGACAAAGCTGAACTTCCAAGGAGATACGTTTCATGGGAGTGACGCGAAGATACATGCCATCAAGAAATTCCCAAATAGCACGTGCAGAAGTAAGGTGCTTGATATGATTGAGAACCCCTGGTTGACAATTGAGAAAGATGAACGAGCGTACACGAGCATTCAATTTATCCCAGATAAGAGAAGCATGTGGCTCCTCCTCAGGTGACGGACGAGGGATCCCGGGATCAACAAACTCAGCAAGATCATAAGATTCCAATACAGACGCCATCTGAATTTTCCAAAGAGAATAGTTGGTCCCATCTAACTGCCGCAGACGCCATCTGAATTTTCCAAAGAGAATAGTTGGTCCCATCTAACTGCCGAGCATCTGGAAATGTAGGAAGAGTGGGAATACGTACAGGCTTGTCAGATTCTTGAAAGAAACTGGACATAGGGGGAACGCGAAGATCCGGAGTAGAATCCTTTGTTTCATCAGCCATAACTGAAACCAGGGAGTGGACAGCAACCAGGGGCTGAAGAGAACGGGGCTGGTGAATAGATCAAGGTCTAGAACAGGGCTGCCGACAGGCAGCAAAAAAAATATATATAGGGGGGAAGAAGAGAGCTCTGTAGTCAGTGGGAAAGAGAGTTGCTGACGAGGACAAGCTTCTTCAACTTCATCAATACAGGAGTTCCAAGATCAGAGAGTATTCTGGTGCTCTGATACCATATTAAAAATGGCAGCGGAAGATGCAAACAAACTGAAATTATAGAACCACACAGAGAACACTAGAGATAACAAAATGTGCCACAACTGATCTGCTGTAACTCAGCCCCTAAACCAGGGCAGCAACTGAAATACAAGGTATCTTGAATAAGATAAGAAACAGGAGCTGCAGGAGAGGCTGTACTGAAGCAGAGGAAAGGGAGCACAAGGAGGCTGCAGAAGAGGCTGAGCTGAAGCAGAAGAAGGGGGCACAAGAAGGCTGCAGCCTGAGAGCACGGAGGCAGGAGAAGCCTGAAGCGAAGAGGCAGGGGCCTGGGAGCGAAGAGGCTAGAGGAGCCTGAACCGAGGAGGCAGGAGCCTAGAAAAGAGGAGGCTGAAGGAGCCTGGGTGAAGAGGCAGGAACCTTGGAACAAAGGGAACTGTAGAGGCCTGGAGCGAGGAGGCAGGAGCCCCGAAGAGAGAAGATCTGCTGCGGGAGCGTGGGCAGCCAACTGAGCAGCTGAGAGGAGGCTATGATGGGGATGGTCAGGAGCAGGCTGTGTACATGAGCCTTGAGGAGCTGCAGGGAGAAGTGGGGGATGTGAAAGGGAGGGAGTCCCTTTTATAGGGAAGGCCAGGGGGGGGTCGGCCAGATGGCCTAGACCGACCAGCCTGGTCGGTCAGCCAACTGGGCCGACCAGCTGGTCGGCCAAAGCCTGGCTGGTCGGCCAGCCTACCCCCTCTGGCCCCCCTTGCTGCGTGGGAGCTGGTCGGCCAGCCACCCCTGGAGATGCCTAGTCTCAACAGGCCCTGCCCTACATACAGCTCCGGGGCTCTAGGGACTACACCAGTGATTGAGGCAAAGTTTGCGAGCACGTAATCTGTAATTGAGGAGACATCCAAGTGGGTGGATATGGCCAAATGGAACTTGCGAAGGCAACCGTTTCGGCCACGCTCATGGAGCAGCAGTAGAGGTCCGGTAAGGCTCTCAACATCAGTAGTATGTGGCATACCGCACACCGAAGCTACAATGATGAGCAATGCGACTACCTTTGTGGCCACCACTCTAGGGATGGCAGAGCATGAGATTGAGAGGGCTTGGCGAGTGGGGAGATCCCCCAACCGAGAGCAGGCCCTTATCATACGATTCGATGATGCTCATGAACGTCTTACAGCATTACGCCGTGGGTTCGTCTTGTGGGACCAACCATTGATCTCCATGGACAAGGATCTCACACCCCTGTAAGTTGAGGAGAGGCGCACCTTGATGCAGCAACGGGGTCAAGCCCACAAGGATGGGAAGTGGGCGGTGGTACGAGATTGACGACTCCTTACAGGCCCCCGTCGAGCACCCACCCCTCCGGGGGCGGGGTCTATGAGACTCAGGAAATCGAGACCCTATCCTGTACCATTTGGAATTGCGATGGTATTTTATGGTCAGAACCAGGGAATTTCTCGGAATCCCATAGGTCGTGACATAGTCTTTTATACAGAGACACACCAAAGTCCAGAGCGCCCACTACCAGTAGTCAACGGGTACACCTATGAGACTACTTATAGAGATGAGATGAGGGACATAGGCGGGGTGCAAGGTTCAGAAGGAGTAGCAGTGCTTTACATTTACAGGTCCTCTCTTTTTAGGGCCATCTCAGTAGAGAGGAGAGACACACATTCCAGATTTCTCTGGATCCGGATCCAACGCACAGACAACCAGGATTTGTTCGTTGCAGTATGTTACTTTGCCCCCAAGACCTCCCACTTTGCCCGACATATCCGAGAGGAGACTAAGACATCACGATATGCAGCTCTCTATCCTGACATTGTTGATCTCTCAAGCTAGGAGGAAGTCCTCCTTGTTGGGGACTTCAACACGAGGATAGGAACGTCACATACCACTCCTTGACTGCAGAGATGAATATGTCTTGCTGCCAAACATTGACTTGGAGGACGCAGGTATGATACGAGTCTGGCCTTATGGGCATGCATTGTCAGAGCTGGGCAAGATGCACGATCTTATTATCTATTACAATCTTGGCATATGGCCCTACTCAAGTGGTTTTACTTGCTTCCCACATGGGGGGGCTCTAGCGTGGTCGACTACATGATGAGATCCCATGCCTTCGCCTCTCATATCACTAACTTCATTGTTGCACCACCTCCTCTCGGGGCCGACTACACATACATCTTCTTTCGTATCTCCACACCCTGTCTCGCAATAATACTCATCGTCAATTGGTGCATAGGAAGAACTGGATTTCATTCACCGAAATGAGGACGAACTACTGAACATCCTGTGTTTAGTAGTAACTCCAAGGACTTCTTGCAGTTTCTGAAGAGACAGTCCCCTTTGCCCCTCACAAACACTTAAGTATGGTATGATTATGCACACATAATTTATGCATCAGTGCTTGATTCTAATGTAAATTGATTCACAGAGATGCAGGAGCTTAGAGTAGAGGGGCAGGCCAAGTTCCGCCGACGGGATCATGGGACCATGGATCACATTCTCACAATCAGGTGTATCATTGAGGAGGCGAGGGCACAAAAGCATAGGGTCTATTGCTGTTTTGTGTATTTCCGCAAAGCCTTTGATACAATACCGAGAGCCCGCCTCATCAAACGTCTGCAGGAGTTGGGATATGACCTGAAGATCATTTGGGCTGTCATGAGAGTCTCAGGTAGAGTTCGGACACGAGCTGGATGGACTAAGAAGATTATAAATACTATCGGGGTCAAATAAGGGTGTCCCCTTTCACCAACCCTGTTTGGCCTCTACATCGATGACCTTGAGACATTTATGAAAACACTGGGGGGGTTGGAAGCTCTCACTGGCGCTTTGATTCAAATTCTATTGTACGCAGATGACATGGTACTCCTATCTTCCTCTGCAGAGGGTCTCCAGAGACACTTATTTGCACTACAGTCCTTTTGTGAGTCACATGTTTTGAAGGTCAATCTTGGTAAGACCAAGGTCATGATCTTCAATACATCTTAGGCAGCCATGCATAGAGAGCAGTTCACCTTTGATGGAAAACCAATTGAGATTGTCTCGTCTTACACATACCTAGGGGTTCTTTTTCTGGCCCTATTTTTACGACGAGCCGGCGATGCAGGCCCGTCTGATCAGAGAATATGCTTCCCTAGCCAGGTTAGAGAGGCAATGCTTCCACTCACACTTCCAGGACCCCCGGACCAAGGCCCTCCTATTTGACTCCTTGGTCCGACCAATGGGGATGTATGGCAAGGGGCCATATCTTTCAGATGCACAGTGCGCTCATGTGGAGCGGCTACAGGTTCTCATGTTATCCCCTCCTTGTTCAGAGTTGGAGAGCGACCAACAAGGATCACCGTAGCCCTTGTCGGACACAGACCCATGGCTAGGAGATCGCACAAGACCGTGTCCACAAGCATCCAACAGCATTATCTCTCACTTCATGCTATCACTCCCCCATTGTCCTAAGGGGGGAAGGGAGGAGGGGCTCTAGCCGCGGTACTGGATCAAACTTCACTTTGTACTCTGATGACATGATTTGATATGATGATAGTGATGGTGTAGATGATCATCCCAATATTGATGTTTATGATGGTATCACTGATGTTATTATGACTACGTAGCATTTAGCATTTAGCATGGGTGTTGATGCTCGTTTAGTAGCTTCACCCTTCAGCTTGTTTGTATAAGGTGTCTCATAGTCTCATAGACGCATCAGTCTTCCAAAGACTCTCTCTCTCTCTCTCTCTCTCTCTCTCTCTCTCTCTCTCTCATGCCACTCTCATGCCTTTTTTGCTACTTTTTTTGCTATTTTGTACTAGTATAGCATTTTAGTACTCAGCAAGGGCCTTGGTGAGCCCTTTGCCCCGGCCCACAGTGGTCTGTATGAGCTACTTGATTCCCTACTTTGTCCCATAGGCCCGCAAGGCCTCCTGCGGACGTTAATATATCTTTCTCTCTCTCTCTCTCTCTCTCTCTCTCTCTCTCTCTCTGTATACCCTTGAAAATAAATGCAGGAAGGCGCATCTGTGGAATTAGGAAATGAGTGTTTCTGTACACCATATGCTTGTGCAAACAATAATCCTCTACGGATGCCCAACTTGGGCACCCGGGCTCTCTAGATGTATTGAGAAAGGCTAGAAACTTTAAAAAATTGTTTCCTGATAGGGGAATTAGGGGGTAAAGGCACAGACACCCTACCCCATGCTACTGGATGATACTTCTAGAAGGGGAAGCATTATGCCAATTCATGGCTTACCTTAACAAAGTTGACCAAAATCAAGGAATGGCACAAAGAATTCATGAAGCGGATGGAATCATGGGGTATAACAACTGCTGATATACCAGAAGATGCTACAAAAGCTATGGCAAAACCCGGTGTCAAAAATGCAATTCTACAAACAGGAAATTAACTCAACTGGCTGTTATGAAATGGAGAAATACCTCGGAGAAGACATCAATATTCAAAAGACAGCTAATCTGCAAAATCAAAATTAGTTCACATGATCTCGATATGGAGAGGGATAGGTGGGCAAGACCCAGGATCCCTAGAGAGGAACGGACCTGCAAAATCTGTCCCACAGGGGAGGTAGAAAATGAGCAGCATGTACTTCCCAGATGTAGAGCCTATGCTCACAGCAAAGAAGGATATGAGGGCAGCAGAGACAAGTTTAAAATCTGCTGGAGACTGTAACAAGGTACTAGGACTAGCACCCGAGCTAGCCCAACAAGTACTCACTACATTAAAGGTTGTTTTTCTTTCACTAGATGTAAGGGATCACTATTAGTTGATAGTGATCGCCAGTCCCATATATCCTTAAGGGTCTCACGGCAGCTTTAATACAACCATATCATATCATATCATCATCATCATCATCTCTCTCTCTCTCTCTCTCTCTCTCTCTCTCTCTTCTCAACAAGAGATAAGTAGCACTAGGGTTTCAAGAATTCACCTCAATAGGTAACGACGGGAAATCACACGAATGATCACTATCTTCACACAATGATGCATCGACTGTGACAAAAGGAAGAGGATGTTGTTGGCTGGACTGTTCTCTAAGGCTGCTTACTGCACCTCTGTAGGCTGCCACCTGCATGTCATTAAAGATGTCATGAAAGAGACATGGGGTATGAAAGTCAACTGCTGCACCAATAAACATAGTCAACCAAACAGGAATACAGTTAACAATTAGCAGTAGAAATTGTATTTATCAAAGAGAGCACACAAATTGTACTTCCAAAGTTGTTATAGGATAATGCCATGTTGGCATCCTACACAATGTACTACAGCTCTAGTGCTCACAAGTAGACATGTGAACACTGAGCACTCTAGATTCATCTAGAGAAAAAGATCTACCTAGCTGTGATATCAGTAAATGCTAACGTTACAAATTTTCATTTGTCCTCATCAAATTTTCCCTCTCTCGTAGCCACTTAGCTTCAAGAATATGACCAGGTTTGATATAGATCCTATCCACGACCTCATTTATATCTATCTTAGGTTTCAGGCTTTCATCCAGTTGTAGATCTTACAGCTACTAGATGGCTTAAGAGCATCACCGAAAGCATCTGTAGAAACATAAGATTTTGTTTCTCATATAGGAGTCTGCACACCATGCAGGGGTGACGCTAGAAGTTGACTGATGGCAATTCCAGATCGATAATGCCATCCCTCAGGACTAGTTATATAGGTATAGGGAGTATAGGGACACAATGTACTACATTGTCAAATACATTTAAAATAATGACGCTAGACAACACATTTTGAATCTTAGGAAGGGAAACCACCATTACTCAAAAATTTAAACACAAGAATACATCTTTGAAGAGCACAACATGGGAGTCATAGGCTCTACATCAAAATCTGTCCCACAGGAGAGGTAGAAAATGAGCAAAGCCAAATAAAAAGAAATCAGGGAGTTTTGGAAGTCGCAGCTTTTCTTTTGTGGGATGAATGGCAAATTAACCCAAGGTACGACGATTCTTACTGCATCTAGATCCACACATGCTGTCAAGACCTCCACATCCAGTAAAGAGAATTGGGAACCTTGAGCAACAATGTCACCATTAACCGCAATAGATGCACAGCCATCTGTTACCTTTGCATCAGGAGAGCATGATCAGAACAACACAACCGAAATGTATATGCAAAAGACACTGTGCCATTCTGATTTTGGCATCAATGCAACCTTCCAGCTATGTCGTCCAGGCATTTCAACCTATTTTTTAAGTACCAGTAAAGAACAGATCTCTAATAATATTATCAGATGCCTACATGGGCAATGCAAAACGTCCTACAAACATCAAATGACAAAGGTTGAAAATTGTGAAATTACCATAATAAAGGCGGCCACCATCACAACCTTGCTGATTGGCATATACATACACACCACCCACTCTGCCTGTTGCAGCTCGGATCAGTTCAAGGCGTTTATCCAGCTTCCTGAGTTGATGATGGCTTCCACTCCCATTCACAATTATTTCAACTCCACGTAATGCGAGGCCAATATGTGGAGATAATGGAGTGAAGAGCTCTTCGCAAGACTCTATACCAATGGTTCTGCAAAAACATGTATATATATATATAATATCAATCATATTCCCCAGATTCCACTGCATAGCTTTATTGTAAGAGCAACATATATGGATCTATTTGAATTCACAGACCAACAGAGTGCATAGCATATGTCAGAGGCCTACGTGTCAGCAAAGGAAAGATATCCATCCCCAAAGGGCACCCTTGACTGTGCTATAGCATTTGCAATGATAGAGGGAAGTTGCAGTTCTTGCAATTGCTGTGGGCTCTTCCATGCAGAAAACCACCGTAACTCTCTATAATTACCATCATTAGCCAGGTACAGCTTGGGGCGTATAAGAAGGATACGTTCATTATAGCAGAAAACCCTGCAGTTGTAACGGACTCCATCGTACACCACA